>NW_028145442.1:1750000-1812500 GCF_977016875.1 Pavona decussata | reverse complement strand
CTGTTTTTATGCAACAATCTTAGCTGTAGGAAATACTGAGGAAAGTGTTCCTAGTTTGCTGTGCTTTGAAGTTGTGCCACCTGAACAAAGATGCAATTAATAAAAAAAAAAACATAGTCATTCACTGGGATGTTGTTATTCTTCCCATTAGAATAATATAATTACCAGAAAATGGATAACGAGAAGGCTGAATCAAAAGGGATTCTCAAGTAACTAAGCCCTTTTTGAAGCGTTGAGTGGTGGAAGGACGAAGCATAAAAGAAGCGGTGATAATCACTAACAATATGGCTCGTATTTACATGTCCATTTTCCATAGTAGCATTATAACTAAAGGAGGTTCGTGAAATATCAAAAAAATTCACTATTAATGATCTCATGATTTCAATTTCAATTCAATTTATTTGCTATTAACAGAAAAATACAACAGAAATACATTATAGACGACACACAATACTCCTACTATTACAATATTCCTATATATAAACTATTTACAATATTAAATGTGTTAAAGGCTAGGAAACCTTGATTGTGCATTGATATTATTAGGAGAAATTTGATACTGATCACTATTGGGGCTTAAAGGTTCAAGGTTCACTGTTCTGATATTTTTTATGTGCTTGTGTAAAAAGTCCTTGAACATAATTTTGTGTTGCTGGTCTTAAAATATTAAGAAAATATAGGACTTGACATGCATGGGTGCAAATATCAATGCAAGAATTTTTTTTTGCTCAAGGAATTGGCACCAACAAGAAATTTTCATCCAAGACAGACACTTTTCTGCAGTGGAGTTTGTGTCTCACAGTTTGATTAAATTCGGTTAGTTCCTGGCTATGGAAGGCCATCAGGTTATGAAAAACTTAAGGATGGTGACTGAAGATCAGCTTACTGTGATGGCTGTCTTGCTGCAGGAATGGTTGACAGTTCATTTGAACACAAAGACATGACAGAGAAACAAATAGTGGAAATATTTTTTTTATTTGTTTTCTATTTATCTCCCATTCTACTCTAAAATCAAGGATCCCATCAGAGGTGAGTGTCCACGTATCTGCTTTGGACATAAAGAACCTTGTATTGTTAGTGTATCATCCTCTATGCATGAACAAATAAAACAAATTATACTCAGTACAACAATGATTATTTAAGCAGCTCACTGTGCCTTACAAATCAAATGCAGATAATAACTTTTGTTCTTTATATCAAGAGTCAAATGTTATTACACTTGTGTATTATGTGGTTGTAATTTTCGAGTCTGTAGACTCCTATGTGTAAAATTATAACCTTCATCAACTTGTCATCAAAGAAGCAATTAAGGGGGTATGTCTCCTAAACTTAACATATATTTCAAATGAAAACTTTTCAAGTGTTATGATAAAGGTGAATCAAGAACCACTGAAATGGAAAGCTCGTCACTACCAAATAAAAATCTAATGGAAAACTCATAGGAACTTGCTCTGTTTGCTCACATGTTGCAAGTAAACAAAACATTCTTCAGATCCCAAATCCAGATGTGGATTTCCCAAAAGAAATTCAAACTTCCATTTTTGAGGCATTTTAATGTTGGACATAATTGGGCGCTGGTTCATATAAAATTATATTATTACAGTGACCTGAAGTTGTGTCCTTTGGCCTGTATAAGAAACCTGCCGCATTTATACAATCCATTTGGTTTGGAAATTTAAACCATTAACTTATGGAAGAAGAGAAATTTGTGCGGCCAAATCAGCTGAAGAGACTACAAAGAGAAGAAATAATTTTAACGTATCACTGGTAGACCACAATTTCTGAAACTTTGCAATTGAAAATATCACATGAACCGTTTGACTTTCCAATGCAAATTTTAACAGCAAGATACCAATCAGTAACTCTATTGTGCCTCATCTACAACAACGACCACAAAATTTTTCTAATAAAGCTTCGACAACAAGAACTCTCTGCATTGTCTGTTGCTAACTGTTACATTACCTTGGGGTGCACAAAAATGATGTGACATTTCCCTGCCTGTACAGTATCTTCAATACAGTTACCATCTAAGGCGAAAACTGGTACAGCTTACTCCGGCTGAGTTAAGTCTTTTTAATTGATCGTCGATAAGCACGTTGATCTTCAGTAGAGAAAGCAGAATTACGATGGATTTGTTCTCGGAACAGCTTTCATCACAGATGGTGGCAAAAGGTAGGAACTAATCTGAGTAAAAAAGTGATTTACTTCGCTTGTTGATTGCAATCTCTCCTAGAGCCTTTTTCGTTTTGGTTTAAGTTTCAAGTTTTGTTGTCCTCTGGACCGAAGAACGTTCCGAAGAGCACCCTCGAAAACGAAAACTTTACCAGGAATGATCACAGTTATGAGCCGGCGGCCATTCAGCACGGTGGACAAAGGATGTTGTGCAGGCCCGTATTCCAGGCCTCAAATCGAACTTTACCAGATCTCCCCTCCGCCTGACCGTGGGAGATCTGGGTATGAGATTAGGACGAGTGTTCATTACAAGGTACGGTTATGTCAAAAGTGTAACTGTAGAACGCCACTTATCGATCAAGAATTCAGCCATGAACTATCCTGAACTTAACTGACGATAAGCAGTTTAGTCTTACCCAAATGTTTGGTAAAACGAATGATTTCTGGTCCTCAGAAGTTGTCTAATCGATCTGAACGAGTGGTAGCCTTGTTGTAAGCCGCTGACCATGTACATTGCAGTGGCGCAAGACACAGAATAATGGTGAGCGGGCTAGCGCGTCTACAAGACCGCTAGCTTGTTCGGTTTTTGGAAATGGAAAGATAGCGTGTGGAGAATCAGGAGGAAAAGTTGAGGTGATCTTACTGATCGAGTGTGTGGATGATATAACTCACCATCACGCAGAATGCCTATTGTTCTTGGGGCATTTACTTACTGGACGGCAAAAATTATAGATCTGTAAAATTAGCGGTGAAGCGTAAATTGAATGACTCTCATTGGTTTAAATTTACGCGCGCACTGCTCCGCAGGGAATACCGTTTAGCTGATCAACTTGTCAGGGCGGAGCTAAAAGACAAAGGCCACACGAACTATTGTTCGTTCTATTGTTTTCTAATACCGCATCTTCGCACTGTTGCTGAATAAGTGCGTACCGGTAACTAGTGTTTTATTTTTCAGTAGTCTAACAGATCGAGGGTTTTTCAAGACCGATTCATCAGCTTCACGCTATTTTTGCATAGGGCAACTCTTACTGCCCTGTATCTTTCGCCAAAACCTCCTGATACTCTCGGCCAACGCACTCCCAATACGCTCCCGAGCAGATTCCGCTAATCGGTAGCCGAGAGGCAGAATACTTGATTGCAGAAATGCAAACACTTTGCTGCGTTGCCCACAAACATCTCTCAATCTCCAAACTGTTTCGCCGTTTAGTTCGATGTGAAACATGGGGCTGTTTTCGCTAACAAAAGGAGGTACAATATTGACTAACAACGGGTGGATCGGGTTTTCGAAGAGCTCTGAAAAGCGCTCCCGATCGCTTACGTTTTCGCTTTCCTGGTTCATTGCGCGACAGGTTTTCGAATGAACCAGCTGTGCCAACAAGAACACTTTTAAACTTCGCGGTAATTGGAATATTTTACAGTCAAGTGGTTTTCTTGAATGGGTTATTGTTAGTTTTGACATCCTTTGTTATACAGACGTGTGCTTATGACAATTTATGACAATACCTCTTCGACCCAAGACGCGCCATTTTCAAACACAACTTCAACAGGTAGTTTTCAAACTCAAAGGGCGAATGGTTCCTGTCGACCTATTTTCAAAGTTGAAACGGATTTTTTTCAGGAAAGACCTAAAATTTGAAAGGCCGTTTGGATTGTCAGAAAATCCCTTCTGAAAACGGCCCCCATACAAAAAATAGGCACATGAAGGAATGCATGTGGTTTCAGTTATTGCCTATGTTCGAGTGACTCTGAAAAAGATCATCGTAAGAAAATGAAAAGGAATCTCTTCAAACATCACTAAATTATATGTGACTGTTACATTTACGGTAAGTTTTTTTGTCTGCTTTATTGACTCCCATTTTGTGCATTTATGAAAAAGTTGCAAAACTGGGGTGTTGCTTCTGTAGGTAAAATAATTAGATTGTTTGCTGTCGATTTCCATGCGTCATACTTGATGAGGGCGATCACGCGATAGAAATTGCGAGCTCATAATCTAATTGTTAAATAAAAAGAGAGTTACAGATGTGTTCGGGTCACGTTTTCAAAAGTCGAGCTATCATAGATTTCTCCCCTGTTATGGAGTGTCTGCGACCCAAGAGATGTAAATGACAGTGGCGTGGCAGCAATGTTGGTTTACCATAACAATAGAGGCTAATCAGGAAAAAAAACCTTACAGATTGTCAGAAAATATTCAAATTGCGACAGTTGCCAGTTGAAGGCGATTTCTTCACCATTTACTAATTAAACCAGGTTTTCTAGACTCTTCTGGGAGTTGTTTTCGCCTTGATTTCTCCTTGTTTTCCTGAACACGCTTTCTAATCATCTTTCCACAGTGATTGCGTCATATAATTCATGGTAAGGTAAGGGTGACTATATGGAAGGTTAGGGTTAGTTTAGGATTAGGGTTAGGGTTACATGGGTGACTATGTGGTACCTTACCATGAATCAGTTGCCATGATTGCGCTCTTCTACCAGCTCCTTCAAGTGGAGGCCATAAAAACCCGTTTAAACGGTTTCAACATTTGCTCATGGCCAACATTCGTTCAACAAAAGTTCCGCGGATGTTGGGCAAATGTTGGACAACTGTTGAACGGTGTGCTCAAACGGCTTCCATACCATTCAAAATATTTGAGAACAAAGGAAATGTTGTACGGATGTTGAACAAAAGTTTAAACCGATTTAAATTTGATTCAACACGCTTTCAACGACCTTTCAACAAGCTTTAACATTTTTTATACTTTCAACAATGTTGGAGGACGTGTTCAAACGCCCCCCAACATCTGGTTCAACAAAGTGTTGAACGCATGTTGAACCGAATGTTAAAACAGTTTAAACGGACCTCAAGGTGTTTTAGTTCAGTGGGGCATACAGCTTCAGTTCAATGCCTGTTGCAATCTCATGAGGACACTTCTCAATGTCCGAGGTCAGTACATGGGTGCCAGTATAGTGGGAGTAGTCAGGGATGTGGCCTGGTGAGTCATACTTCAAAAACTGAGTTGTCCATGTGTGCCCAGAGAGATTCCTCATCCTTTTGTGGTATCAGCCTTCTCTTGAGGTGGTTGTTCAGTTCGCGTGTCACATCAGCTATGATGTACAAGCAGAGGGTTTCCGGAATAAGTCTCCAACCCTTCACAATATTTGGTAAGTCAAGTAAAAGCCAAGAACTATGTTAACTATGGAGGACAGAGTCAGGGTATACCTGCGTGTCATTAGTTAGTACTTAGCGCTCTGATTGGGCAGCCCCGCTCTTCTCAGATTTCCTTCACCTAATCATTACTTCGACCTGATCTTGACGTGAATCTAAGTCTAACATGGAATAAATGTGATGGAATATTTTAAGCCTGATGAACAAATGAGAATGATGTATTATTCAGTAAGTGACACAGGCAAATCCGAGTGCTACTATCAGGAGTCGAAGCTAAGACCTCCCGCTTACTTGTTCGGATGCTCTACCACTGAGCTACAGGAGACACGTGGGAGATAAGGCCATTAAACTAGGTTCATGGGCCAAACATCCTGTATACTGCTAGGATTGTTATGTCATGTGTGGCATATACACAAAGGAATAAATGTGATGGAACTCCTGTTTGGAGCACTCGGATTTTTTTTCCGAGTATGCCTGTGTCATTCATTAAATAATACATCATTCTCAAGTCTAACATATTTAGTGTGAATGGTAGTACACTACGACAGGACGTTTCTCCAAAGCTTTCCGGCATTGATTTTTTGAGAACTGAAATACATCACAAGTCCCTTTACAAATAGACTTAATATTAGATTAAAATCTTTTTATATTTAAGTTTCTATAGAGGCTTTTGTACTTTTCTATATTTTGTCAACCAATCATATTTCATCTTTTCATTAGTATCATTTTAAATATTGTAACCGTTTTATTTAGTTTTTACCTTTACTTAGCTTTTTTGCAGCCCCATAAGAAGATTAGTTCTGTCTCACGCGAAATAATGGGCAATACAATTACCCTATATAGCTGTCCGATCAGCCTCGCATTTGGTTTTACGTTTCATCATTTCATTGACAGACTAAAAAGTGAAAACACTGCGGCATGACTATAAGTAGTCAGTCTCCGGTGAGTGACCAGAACAAAGCACCTTAAAACTGAAATCCCGATGGAAACACACGAGTACACCAGTTGGAATTCATTTTATTTTACAAGCCTCCTACAGTATTCTGCAAATAGAATCCAAAAGTGTTCTTGTTAAATCTTCATTTCTCGTGTTCATTTTTGGTATTTCATTTCGCTTTTTTCATCCAATTTAAAGTTACAAAGTTTCGTAGTTTCTATGGAAATGTCTACTGTTGCCTTCAAAGCAATAGGGACCTAAAGAAAGCACGACGGCAACGCCAACAAAAACAACACTCAGAAATAAATATTAACGTTATCTACCCGTTCAACTACTTGCATACTGTGAATGATTTATCCAGGAACATAATTCAGTAAGGCACCAACGGTGTTCAAGTACAGAAAGAGAAAGAAAAATTCATCGTCGATTGCTCAGTTCTCCTTAAAGCTTTGAATTTCGGTCATTTGACGACGTTGCCTTCGCCCGACGGCTATGCCATGCTGATGAGGCCTAACAAGGCCGAAACAGCTGTCCATGGCTGCCACTTCCCGGGTGATATGGCTGTGCGCATGCGTAAGGTACTGTTGGTGTCCGAGTGTGTCACTTGCTTTAATTGATTGCCTACTTCTGACGACGTCAAAGAATTAAGGCACACGCAGAGCCATTGTTTAGCTCATTAAACCTGTGGTTTTCACCTTTTCGTTACCGTCGTCGTCGTGCTTTCGGGAAGCCGCTAACAATAATACAGCAAAGCAAACCAAACTAACTAAAAATGTAAAGTAAATGAGTTATTCTATCGTTTCAGTAGCTTTTTATGCGCATATTCTTATTTTAATATACATACTCACAGGTGAATGTTGCTAACCATACGACAACGTTCACGCCTGGTCACGCGTGCAGAACTTAAATTTTACAAAGGGAACTACGAACAAATATTCAATTGTTAAAACGTACAAAAGCCATTTCTGACAAGCTAAATGATGAAAGCTTTTTACTTTGGGTATAGCGGATTTAAAAGAAAGTACCTATCATCTACCATCTTCTGTTGGTCTGCTATTCGCTCTGTCGGGGTTTCTGCAATTGTTTCGCACGAGTTTTACTGTGGCAAACGTTTGTACCGTTCCACCTTTCAAGAAATATACCAATGTGACTGTTGTGAAACACCGACAAGGTATTACAGGATTTCCACCCTCCGGGCACAAATTACTGTACAAGAAGCCGTAGAACTTCTGAAAAAACTAAATACGTTTTTCAGCATTATTTTTTCGTAAAGCAAAGGCTGCTTCAGCGACCTTTCTTGAGGAATACATTCAAAACTAAGCTTTTTGAGGACCCAAGCAAACGATATCATACAAATGCTTAGCCAAAAAATAAAAAAGGAAAACTGAACATACTATAAATAAAAATCTGTGTCAGGAGATCTAAAGCCTTTTCCTAATCGATAATTCAAAAGATTGTATATTGAAAACTGAACTCAATTGATGGTACCTCTTACAGTGGAGGGTTTATTGGCAAACGTTAGACTGGTGGATGGGTAGTTCTAAGCACTATTATTAAACGATCTAATCCAACTAGAATAAGCATCACGTGAAATGGTACCAATAAAATTAATCAATGACACTTTTTCCAAAAGAACTTTTTCCCCAGCAGTTCACGTCACATAATGACTATTCCCCTATTTAAAGACAATTTCAATGACATAAAAGAAATCTTTGGTTTAATACTGGATTACGGTTAATCGGCTTTTGAACAACCGAGAGGTATCACTTAGCATGCGAAGTAAGTCAATCCAATTACGACTCATTCTTATAATTACAGCTGTGTTGAGCTAGTGCCTGTTGGGAGAAAACAGCGTATCTTGGGTGGGCAAATGTCAAATTTCGATGTTTCTCTGTTTCATGTTAATCATAATTAAACATCCCTGCCATGTTTTTTTGGAGGTTGTGGCGTTGGTCGCATTTGCCGCATCGACTGAAGACGCACCTCTTTATTTTCCATTTCGGGAATCTCAGAGGAAAGGCTCTGTGAAATTGTTGAGCGGCGTCGTGTTGTTGATCTAGGATCCGAAGCAGGTCTGAGCGAACCGAACAACTTTAGGTACGTGGTTTTGAATCGCTTGTTCTGGAATGCAAACAGAAATGGATTGAGCGCCGAGTTGAGGTAACCAAGCATCAGGAGCCCCGCGTAAACTTTCCACGGGTATGGCCTCCAATTTTCACCGCCATACAGATTGGAGGCAATGCTGAAATACGTGTAAGGCTGCCAGCAGAAGAAAAACGCTGCCACAAACATTGAAGTTGTCTTGGCCGCTCTTAGGTTCTTTACGTAGACCTTTGCTTCGTCTTTGGAAGGGTGTCGAGAGCCTTGTGTACTGAGTCTGTGCACACTTCTATGGTGTGTGCAGGCAATGACAAAGGCCAAGATGAAAAACACACAGGTGAGAAGAAGAGGCACAGTAAAGTTTATAAAACTGGTCGTTATATTATACACCAGGGCAAAGGGAACCATGCAAAAGCCTTGGTATATCGGCTCTAGACCTTTTATCCGCCAACCCATGATGGGAAGAAGAGCCCATATGATGCTGTAGATCCAGATGATGCTGATGATAATCAAAGCTCTCGATCGCGTCAAAAACTGTGAACGGCGAAATCGTCTCAGAGGATCTTTAACGCTCATGAACCGATCCACACTGATGGCCAGAAGGGCAAAAATGGAGGTGGGCACAGTGATGAGGTAGGCGGTGATATATGTTATGCACATTATCTTTCCATGTTTCCAAAAGCCTTGAAGAAAAAGAAACTCTACCTCGAACGGCACTGCTAAAGTTGCTGTGAGAAGATCCGAGATAGCCAGGGATAAAAGGAAGAGATTTGTTGGATTGCTCCGAAGTTGTCTGTTTGCCAGTATAGCAAAACAGACCAAAAAGTTTCCAACGGCTGCCACTACTGCAATTAAGATGTAAAAAACGGCGACGGTATACTTGAATGTGGGATCGAAGAGGGTAAATCCTTGGCTTGATCTAGGAGGAACGGTTGTGTTAAAGTCGGATGAGTTGTTCATGTTGGTGCTGTCAAGCCTCTCCACTGATTTATTCGGTTTTTGCCAGACAGTTCTATCAGTCGGATTCTTGTTTACTTGCTTTCGCTAAGCTTTTAGCTAAATGCTTAGGGAACAGCAGCTCACTCTGCCAATTCGAAAGTAAGAATGAATAATTCAAGCCAAGAAGCTTTTTATATGTTGCTATTTTAATTTGTCCTGCGTGCATAAAAACATTCGGCTAAAACGATATTGGCGCGAAAAATTGACTTTCATTTGCGCAACTGTGGCTTAATTTAACTTTTCGACCACTTAAAGATTAAGTGTTGGCTTACCCAACACTCTTCTCAATATCATGGTATCCGTGAAAATGTCACGATATTTTAGCCTGTTTTTCTAGCCTTGTGCTAGTGAATCGCTTTTAATCCGGGTTTCGATGTCATTCATGGGTGAGTTTTCGAGCATTGTGATTGTAGCATAAAAATTTCTTTCTTAGATAATTGCATTTCAATGCATTTCAAGTGCACAACTTATTCCGAGAAGAATCATACATTAGATTCAGGGATTGTTATTAGCGACGCGCCATGTTTTTCTTTAACGTCTATAGATAGGAACACGTGATTTGGCAACATAAAAACTTATGCAATATTTGCTCTTTTCTCTCTCGTGTGATTGGTGAAAATACGAGTCACATGTTTTGTTGACTTCAACAATTGTAGATTATCATGTAAATCCCGTCCACTTTTTTGAATACAATTTTAGCCGCACAAACACAGAATCGAGATGAGGGCATGCACACGGTATTGGATCTCCCGATAGGACGTTATAATTTCCCTTTTGATAAATTCGCTATGGGTGTAAAGTGAAAAACATTTTTCATTTGTTTGCACGAAAATTGCCCATGTGCAAAGGTTGGTTCTATTTATGCCATGGTGAAACAGTATGCAAAGATTACAAGCGGGAGGGACAAAAGAGAACACCTTTAGTTTCTTCGATTTTAATTCGCTGCCATTGAATTAATTTTATGGAATTGAATAAATCGTTTGAGGATCATACTTTTTACAAAGATAATTTTAAATTCACAGTTTCATAATAGTTGCATCTTGTAGTCATCTCTTCTCAGAACAGATAATAAGATATTAGATATTAGACCTTTAGGGATTAATTAAGTTTTGTTTAGGTTAAGCCAAAAATACTTCCTTTATTTTGTTGTGGTACGCTTGCGTCCCTAAGCGATATATTGGATGGTCGAAATCGTTTCAACAATATACCAAATTTTAGGTTCTATTTAAAATCTTAATACTTTTAGTTTTTCTCCTGATCGCCTTTCATTCCGTATTAAACGCAAATTTATTGCCATTAAAGTACATCTTCATCTACAAGCTTTGAATTGTTTAGAAGCGGTATAACACTTAAATAGTCACATCATCAGTGTAAATTTAGTTCGTGTTATTTAACAATAAATGTATAAGTACGGAGCAATGTAAAAATTGAAGGGTTACGTGATGCTATTGAAAAGGCAAAATAGGAAGAAAAGGTCTAAACCTTTACCGCTTTCGGCTCATTTGTGAAACATTCTCTTAGCAACAATTCAGTGTTCAGAAATAAACGTATCTAATTTGTGGAGGATCGTGATTGTTGTTAGACACAGTGTCACTTTTTGATTAAACAAAAATTGAATTACTTTGACATCAACTGAGGGGCCTTTTTTTTAGTTTTGTTTTGTAGAAAACCAGAATATGACGTTTTGACTAAGTTTCGGTAAGAAAGATAAAATTGTCTTACCGAACAACGGGAGAGCCAAGAATAACTCAAGTGAAAGAACACGATTCGTTATTAATCTTGGGACATAATCGTTCTCGCCGTAGAACCGCATACAGTAGTTTACATATATGTTGCATTGAGTTGAAGATTTATAGTATTAAAAAAAGATGTTGCTAGAGGTATTTTTTAGTCAATGACACAGACATACTCGAAACGCGAAAATTCGAGTTCCCCAACAGAGAAGTCGAACCTCATGTGACCTTCCGATTACTGTAGCTCAGTAGTCAAGAGCATCTGAAAGTTGAGGAGGCCATGCGTTCGACTTCTGTACATGCTTGCCTGTATCACTGACTGAAAAAATACCCCTGGATCTATCATTTATTTACCAGGCTTAAAGTACACTATTCTTTGAATTATAAGAGTTTTTTGTTAAAGAATGATCAATACTTCCAAAGTTAATTTGCTCAGAAAACCCCCAAAGTCCCCAGAGCGAATTAACATCAAATTCACGACCTTCCAGTCACGTTGGGGCGCTAGACCCGTGAGCTATGCCGGCGGGGTGACTCGATCGTGGATGAGTTGGACCGTACAGCTGAGTCCTTATAGCAAGTATACGTCTCCTTGTACTCAGTAGTCAAGAGTGCCCGACCGTTAATTGGGAAATCATGGAGAGCAAGAGGTTTGCTTGAACGATTTGGCTTATGACAAACGTTCTTTGTCGTTAATAAAATTCCAAGCCGCATTCGTATATATATAAAAAAAATTATTTACGTCACTTCTCGTGAATTCATAACCAGATCTGTGCGGACTGCATAAGCTTTGTACACCCAAAACTAATGAGAGTCGGTCTTTTAAATGTCAAGTTTTGAGTCAATGGTGCGTTTCATCCGACATCTTGACCAGTATTTGAGTATCCTGGATCGTTTGCCTATTAACTCCATCCGCCTCCGTTCCATGTGTTTTAAAGGTGTATCGCGTGTAACTAATTATTGCCCTAATTATTACTGCCGGGTAGCAGTTGAACAAGGGGGCTCAAAGTTCTGAGTGCTGTAATGTTGGATTCGTTTAGCCCGATCCGCGTCATTGGCCTCATTAAACTTCGCAGTAAACATCGAATGGCAAAACTCAAAATGATCCAAAAACAGTGGTGGCCAATCGATTAATCCAACGCTTCACCCACCATTTTGAATCCAGTGGATTCAGCAATGCTGGACGACGCGGAAAATTGTTTCAGTTCATTCGCTCGTAGAAGGTCATCCAAGAAAGTTATATTCAACACTTTTATATCATGATGTTGGACTGATTCATCTAACAATGGCTGGACGATGGATGCATCTTTTAAAAGCCCAGGCTAAACATTTCACGGAACATGATTACCGTGTAGCATGAAAATTCTGCGGGTTCTAATTTTTGCGGATTTTGAGGATTGAAAAAAAAAATTAGTTCCTGCAGAAAAAAACCCCGCAAAATTAACTCCCTTCGGTCAAATTAAAAACTTCGCTTTTAATAGACTTATGCCACTGGAGCGATATACATTGGACCGTACTCGAGAACGTTAACATGATTTTCTTTTGGAAAAAGCAACTAGAGCTGTCAAGAGTAAAGCAAACCAGTGCATTAGATTGACACGAATCGAATGGGTCATCTGAAGGAACGCACAGAGTGATTCGAATCCTGCAGCAGACCAACCATGTTCTTGTGGCGCTTCTGCGGCGGCCTGCACAGAAGAGCAGAAGTGCAGTAGTTCAACTGAACAACTGAGTGTTATTATTATCGACTGAGTCTGTCTCATTTCGTTAAACAATAGGGCATAGTTTTGCATTTTAACAGGCCGCTCCCAGTTAGGTCTCAAAGTTTTATACTAGCTACATCTCTCACTCGAAAGACCTCGGTGTGCCTGGAAAGGTTTCAGCTACGGTAATTCAAACATTCCTACTGCTTTCTTATAAAATAATATACGGTAATACCGGTCGTGGCAAACCGTATTAACGAAACAGTGTTTGGCTGTGCATGGTAGGGGTAGTCTTTTTGTATTGTTGTTGTTCAGTCCCTTTGCGCAGTAAGGTATTACAGCGATATGTCTCTAATATGTAAGTAGAGTGAACTGTGACTCAATGACTTGAACCAGAGCATCGCAAAAATTAGTCCTCAGCAAGAAATTTCAGTCATCTCGAACCGCAAATATTTGTTCCCGCAAATCACAAAAAATTGCCAATCCGCAAAATAAAACTCCCCCAAAATTTTCGTGTTACACAGTATGCAAGATTTTGTTGGTCCAACAACGTACGTTGCAAGGTTTGGAACTCCATGTTGGAAGAACATTTTGTTTTTAATCAAACATCTTTCCCAGCAAATGGACACGCTAGGTGCTGGATGAAATTTAGCCGTTCATTCAACATATTTGGAGGAATGTTTTGTTTTCAATCCTCGTGCCCAGAGCATCTTGCCCAAAAATTGGACACAAAAGTTCTGGATGAAGTTTAGCTTTACGTACAACATTGCCATCCAACAAACGTTGGACCTTTTAGAACCCACATTGAAGGAATGTTTTTTTTTTTCGACCAAATATTTTCCCAACGAATTCGACACAAAGTGTTAAATGAAGTTGAGCCGTGCATTCGAAAAACGTTTAAACGTTACTCCTGGGGCTTTATCGAGTTTCCGTTCCGCCGCCTTTTGTGCAACCACCCAACAAAAGCTGTTATCAGAAAGTTGCTTTAGTATTTATTACTGATCCTGTACAATAACAACGTCGTAATTCATAAATTTAAACCATATTTATACGTTGCTGTTCAAACCAGTAACCACACAAACAACACGTACTGATCGATCAATGTCGTTTACTTTGAGAATGACATAAAAGAAGAATAGAGTGACTGCGGATGTGACGTACTTGTAACTTAAATTTATTGATGCGACTAGAATGTGTTAACATTACGCTGAATAATGGAAGTAGGCGAATGTGAAGCGCAAAATCCATGAGATGTTGATAGGTCTTCTACGTTATAACCATTGCCACATACACCCACTCAGGATAATGTGGATAGTATTCGATATTACAGTTAAGTACCCGCGTTTCTCGTTGATCAGGTTTAACATCAATTGTTTACATCAATTATTTACATATTCACATCCCGGAACACTGTTTCACCATAGCGTTCTTCCTGTGGTTGGATTGAAATCCACTGCAGACAAACATCCTCGTCCGTTAAATCTGGGATCTCAGAAGTGAAAGTGAGTTCCATTAATGTTGAATCTTTTCGAACCTTTGGGATTGACTTTAGTAACGCTGATCTGAACATTTTCGAGTAAAAAACTTTAAAGCTTTTGTTTCGGAGTGCGAACAGAAAAGGGTTAAGTGCGGAGTTTAGGTAACCAAGCATAAGTAAAAGGGGGGTAGCCTCTTCTGGTATAACTTCCGAACACAAATCACACAGACAGAGCACAATAATATAAGTTGAATATGGAACCCAGCAGAAAAAAAAAACTCCGACAAACATGCACACAGTTTTGGCTGCTTGAAGGTTCCTTAAGTAAAACTTATCCATGTAGGCTAGTCTACCTTGGGCAACTGAGTTCTTATGTCGTTCACACGCAATGCGATAAATCTTGATATGAATCCCTGAGGTGATGAGCAACGGCAGGTTGATGTTCAGAAAATTTGTTAGCAACGAATAAGCTCGGGTGTGTGGGTACCAACATATACCTTCATAGATAACCGATTCTCCTTGAGCATTTCTCCAACCTATGGATGGAATTGAAGCGAATAACATGCTGTAAAACCATATAAAAAGATTGATGGTCAAAGCTCGTTTGCGAGTCATGAAGGGGTAAAGACGAAAACGATTCAGAGGATCACTTAGACTCTTGTATCGATCAACGCTGATGACGAGGAGAGTCCAAATTACAGAAGGTACGGTCGTTTCACAGGCTATGGACCAAAGTGTGCACATGAGCTCTCCGTGGACCCAGACTCCTCGAACAAAAAACACATCTATATCCAGAGGCGCTACAATGATCACCGAGACCAAATCAGATAGCGCCAGTGACAAAAGCAATAGCGTTGTAGGATTGTTTCGTAGATTTCTGTCGATTATGACCGCGTAAAAAACCATCACGTTTCCAACAATCGCGACTGCAACAATGATCATATAACACGCGAAGACAGGCAGCACGAAGTCTGTTGCAAAGGAGAAGTAAGGCTCGGTTTTTGTGATTTCGTCGGCATGTAAGCTCGCTTCAGATGTGTTGTTCATCTTCAATCTTACAAATTCTCAGTGTTTTCGTCTTTGAATATTTTAGGCTTAATACGTCACTCGGAGATATCCACCAGACATCCTGTTTTGATCATATGCGGTGCTCGACCTTGTTGACTTAGATTTCGTGTTTATTCCCTGAATTTATTTTTATGGCAAACATTTCAACATGTATGTAAACACAATATTGCCCAGGTATGGACACAATATTACGACAAAGATGCAGAACATTGTCGGCATGTTTGTCTCGACATCAGTAAACTTAGATTTCTTGTTTATACCATGAATTTATTTTATGACAAACCATCGTTAATTGTGGGACTGGTTATGAAACCTTGCCATGAAAGCAATGGTGTTACAATCATGTTGGAAGGGTCGCTACCGTGCACAATCCTTTGTTTTAAAGTTCACACTACAGTTGAATATCTTAACAGGAACGTTTCTATTGGTCAGTTGCTCGAACATATTTCAAATCTGTTGTGGTTTGTGCACGGTCAAGGCCAAAAATGCTAACAAAAACATATATCAAAGACGTTTCTCAGGCCTCATAACCATTACCTTTTATTACCTGTGAGCAAACAGTGTACTGTTGCAATACAAAAACACGATATTGTCCAAAAATGTTTACGAGCACTTTATTTAATTTCCATAAGCATATTTTGGTTGGACGTTTCCTTGCGTTCACTAAATTGCTACAACTACTCGACAATAATTTGGATTAAGAGAATCTAAGAAATTCAACCTAGCACACACAACAGAATAAACAGTTTTTCCAGATCGAGCAGTGATTTTATTCAGTGATTTTACGTCATGATCAGTATATCCGATTACTATATTGTTCCAGCAAGCCGAGTTGATTGCAAAACGATCATCAGCGGTGAAAGCCTTTCTTTCTTCTAATAGATTCTTGGGTCCTGTGAACAGGAAACATAGCATTAATGGTTTATTCTACAAATCTATATCTCCAAAACATTCTTCCATTCTCAAGGTCTCTCCGCTTTCTTTAAGAACCAAGTCTGAAATGATATGAAACCTTACATGGTGATACACTATTGGAGGCTGATGTTGCATTTATGGAGAAATTGTAACATTGACAGCCACTGATTAAATCACCCTCTTCATCCTCTTTTACCGACACGCGCGGACAATAGCTGTCCCTACACCTTGAGACACTAATCAGACCAACTGTACTTTCATAAGAGCGTTACTACCTGCAGAACTGAGTGCACTGAAGACTTTTTCACTTTTGAGTATTTCTGACAATGTGATGCATATTCCGATGTAGTGTATATAGATTTCATATAATGTTATCAGGATATATTTAGTTGACTTTATTTAGTTTTAATTATGATATAACTCGTTAATTCAGTAAGTTACTGCAATAAACAATTATTATTACTATTATTATTATTATTATTATTATTATTATTATTATTGTGACAGTTCTAAAAACGTATGTATGCCATAAGGTTATACATAGACTGGGGCGTTAAACGTGGCCCAAACTACGTGTAGGAATAGCGAATTATTATTATTATTATTATTATTATTATTATTATTATTATTATTATTATTATTATTATTATTATTATTATTATTATTATTATACGAGAGATTAGCAAATGGAGCTTTACGGGTTGAGTGAGATTTTAGTAAATGGTGTCAGTGTTGGATACTGTCCACAGTGATGCGTTTTCAAAACGAAGCAAAATATTTACGCCTACACTAGCGTTGCCGTATCGTTTTTAGCTTTCCACAATAAAACGCTTAGAAACGATGAAACGCCTGGGATCTGTTTACTATTTTCATCTCAAAATTTTGCACTTTGAAACCGTTTTCGAAAGACTCCGTTTTCCTCGGCGTTTTCGAGCGTTTTAGTGTGGACGATAGGCGCAAACGTGTCAAAAAGTGTGCGTTTCAAACGAAAACGAATAAAAGTTCTTTAATTAAACTTTTTTTCAAAGGTTATCATGGCATGCTCCCTAGCACTTTATCTGAAGAGTTTGTTGTCCACGGCAACAGACCTTCTTCGCGACTGAAGCATGGGCTGATAGCACCGAGTTTTACCTCCAAATACGTTCAAAACTCCTTTTCCTATAGAGGGGCTGTCCTCTGGAACGCTATAAGGTGATCTGATAGATCGATACTTGAGTGCACAGACCTGAAATCCTTTTTGAAAAATGTTGTTAATTGTCACACTTTTAAGGATTTTAATTTCAATGTTTAAGCCCCACAATTAATCAACAAAAGATCGGAGAATTTTATTTATTTTTAACTATTGACTTCATTCGTTTTTATCAAAATTTTATTTCGTAAGAACTAACAAACTAAAGAAGATCTGGATCTCTAATAACATCTCGAGGAAAACAAAACTGAGGCTGTATAAAACACTAGTAGTGCCAGTGTTACTCTATGGATCTGAGACATGGAAGATGAACAAAGGAGATGATAAAGCAGTGAATGTGTTCCATAATAGATGCCTACGTAAGATCTTCCGAATCCGATGGCCAGACCATGTCAGTACCAAAGAGCTACTGGAAAGAGCAAGCATGAAGCCACTGAGTGTGGAAGTGATGTCTCGAAGATGGAAAATGATTGGCCATATTCTTAGGAAAGATCGCAATGATGATTGCAATGTTACCATGAGCTGGGCACCAGAAGGTAAAAGGAGAAGGGGAAGACCAAAAACCACCTGGAGACGGACAGTGGAGAAAGAAAGGCAAGAAGCAGGTTGGAGATCGTGGGAGGAGGTGCGGACCGCAGCAACCAATAGAGAGGAGTGGAGAAGCTCTGTGAAGGCCCTATGTGCCACGAGGCACGAAAAGGATATATGATATGATTTTTATCTAATAATTGTAGTTTTGTTATGTATTTTACTAGTACACGACCCCACAAGCTTGTTAGCTTTGACATTTTTATCGTGTATAAATAAAGGTTGTATGTATGTATGTAGTGTAGACGGTGTGCTTAGATTCGGTCTGGAAGGTTTCCGGATTCTATTTCGTGTTATTGGAAAATTGTTAAAAACTTGATATTGGATGGTAACATAGTTTATCACTTATCTTTCATGAATCTGTAAAGCTGACTGGGGTATGATCATCTGGATTGACGTTTCGACAACCTTACCGGAAGTCATTGTTAGAGTCAAGCGATGCGAGTATTGTCAGTCCTAGTTATTGACCCTGATTGGTCAATGAAGCCACGATGTTATTGCCCGTCTGCCAGTTAAGCCGTGGTGTTATTGGCATTGAATATTGCAAAGTTATTGGCACGCGTCGTTCCGTCTTTGTTAATAAACTGTTCCTTGATCTGATTGTTAGTAAAATTAGCTAATTTGTTTCTAGAAATTGAATTTTAATAAAAGTGAAGATACTCGCGTATTGTCTGTCTTGGTGATATCATCAATAGGTCGTTTGTAAGGTGCATGTGAGCAACGGTTCAGTGAGTGTTTGTTTTAGGTTTGTTAACCAGTTTCGCGAGTGATTCGTTACCAGCTAACGCATTTAAATAGGAAGCCCCAGTCGATTCTGTGCTTCTTTTGTAAATGGTGTTCAGTGGTGTGATTATCAATATCACTATTTCTAGCAACTCGTGTGAGTTCTGTCAGTCGTATCTTCAAATTTCTGCTACTGTCAGCAGTATAAACGGCCTGGCAGTCGCAGCACTTGATCTTTCAGATGTAGACTGTTCTGCTCCCTGTCTGCCGCTCGCCTCTATCCTTAACATTCGCCAGTAGTTGTCTTAAAGTAGTGATAGTTTTGTGAGCAACACGGATGTTTTAGCTTTGAAGGATCTGCACGTGGGATAGTTTCAGAAGTCCCTTTAATGTAAGGTATAGTCGCTACATGTAGTGATAGTGTGGGACTAAGTAAAACTCCGCCAAAAATAGGGGCGTGAAAAAAGTTTTGTCGTCCTTGAAAACTTATGCTCCGCCTATTTTCGCCAGGTTCTCACTTCGTCCCGCGCCAACAAAATGCCCCTGGGTCTCCGAGGATTTAAAGTGACAGTTGACAGGTTAGTTTTTGTCGCTTAAGAGTCACTGTTCCTGTACGCTTTGCGTCTAAAAAGTCTTTTTATACGGGGATCCCCCTACCCCTATGGGTTATCCCCTATCCCTACGTTTGGGATAAAGTCCTCGATGTAGTTTTTCGTACTGTAAACGTTGTTTAAGTATTTGATTTCATCTGTTACGCTGTCAGGTGAGTCACAAACCGGTTGCGTTCTTCTTATCAAATGAACACTACCATGGGTGATATGGCTGTGCGCGACCAGAGGCACTAGTCAAACAGCGGAGCCGTGTGACCATTGGTTTTGGTTTTTTTTCTGGCACTTCCGCAAAGGTCATGTTTCACATAACATACACATTACGCAAAGGCCAACCAGAAAGGAGACAAGGGGACCATTCCCGCCAGCACCTGCGAGTCCTTGAAAGGAAGGGTGTAAACGCATCTGAGCTTGCTGCAGTCGCTCGACACCCAAATCATTCTCCCAAACATTTGACGGTGTGTGGCCTTTCCTTAGATCGAGAAAACACGGAAAGCGGAAAAAAAGTAGACCAAAAATTCATCTTGTGAAATCTGTCATGTTTATATGGCGATTAAATGATAGATGAATTTTTCAGTCAGTGACACGGGCATAATCGGAAAAAGAAAATCCGAGTTCTCCCAACAGGAGTCGAGCTTATGACCTTTCCAGTTGTTAAATTCAAATCCTAGCAGTATGCAGGACTTTTGCCGCATGAATTCCCTAGAATCCAGCCCTGTAGCTCAGTGATAGAGCATCCGAATTAGTGATCGGAAGGTCATATAGGTTCGAATCCTAATGGAAGAACTGGGATTTTCTTTTTCCGAGTGTGCCTGTGGCACTGTCATCTTTCAACCCAGCACTTCTAATCAACTGGAACGAATTTCATTCAACTAATGTCAGTTTAGTTTTAATTTGTTGTTGACGTAACCATGTTTCAAAAAATAATAACAACAACATTTTATTGAAAATTAGAAATATAACTAATTATATTACTGATCTGAGGACATATTACAAGTACAAAGTTTATCCGTATATGTAGATGGACTAAATATAACAAAAAAAATAAAATAAAATAACAGTGAAGACACTACTATACAGTGAATAGGATAAACTAACATAAAACAAAGCAAATACATTAAAATTACGAAGAGAGGCTAACCTCAAGTCTTAAATGGCTTAGTAAGACGGGAGACTTCGACATAATCATCTTCTGACCGCACGAAATAGGGCAACATTGAACATATCAGTAAACCACACCCAACCCAGCGATCGAAACGTCACTAATTCACCCAACCCAACTCAGTTCATAAGACTAACTATTCATTTTCACTCTCCCACCCGACCCAGCACCACAGTTCCTTTAAAAACTTATCCTTTTATCCATTTACAATATCGCCTACCTTTCTTGATTAAAACGTTTTTTAAAGAGATGCTTTATTGGGATTTAGTTCTTTTTGGTCACAGTAAAATTTTAACGTATTCTGTTAAGATATAAAGTATTTCCGCCGGAAAGTGATTGTTCTAATAGATCGAATTTATCGGATAATTTTATTGAGTTTATCGTGACCGAGCTAAAGGTATCTTCGATCAGCCTTATTATGGAATGACTGATAGGCACAATATTTGCTAAAAATCCCACTTAAGCCAGGTTTTTGGAGTTATCGAAATAAGAAGATGGTCTTGAATGTCGCGTGGGAGCAATAGTTTGCAGATAAGCCGCCTCCCAGCCTAGCACAATAAAACTTGAAACTGTTCTTTTTATTTTTAATATTCCGATACGATCAATCGAACGCGAGACTCCGGAAAAACATTTCTGATTTTAATTATTAAAACGGCTTGTCCGCGCTAAGTTTAATTTGAGACTGCGTCAACCAAAAAAGATGGGCGCTTATCGGAGACTCGTTTACGACTTAGCATCTGAAAACAAAGTAAAAAAATCAACAGAAAAGGAGCAATACGGATTGTAAAGATAAAAAATAAGGTAATCTTTACAAGAGAACACATCTCAAGAATAGACAGGATTTTCTTCGTCGATTTAGATTAAATTGCTAATGTATCGTGACAGGGAAGATTTTTAAAATAAAGGCACTTCACGGGCAATATGGCCGTTATTGAAATAGGGGAATTAATCACTTTGATTAATTAGAAGGTTCTGAATTGAATCATTTATATGTTGTATGAAGCGGGCTATTTTAATTTGAAAATTACACTTTTGATTACCTGTGGCATGTACGTTCTTCCCATTGCGGTAGATGGGTTGATACGCCTGTAAGCGCCCGCTCTGTTATACGTTCACAGCCGGCACGACGGCATAAACGGTGGCAGAAGGCATAGTGTTTAACACAAATAAAAGGTAAGTGGATTCGCGGTGACTGGAAGACTTAAATGCCCCTTTCACTGAGGAAGTTAAAATGTTAATTTTAAGCCATCAACATATAAATTAAAAAATATTCGACGTTTCGATGTAAAAGCTAACATCATTACTCAAGAAATAAAGTCAGTTTAAGTTGTCAAGATCAGACATAGATCAAGAGTTCAAAATGAATAAAATTAGTATAAAAAGCTGCATTCAGTTGTGCGTGGAAAGCTTATTTAAATAAACTACTCTTGCGCGAATTGTTCAGCTCTTTATAACTGACAACATCTCGTACACAAAACAGTCAAACTAGTTCCGTCACCTTTGGAGTACCGAAAAGTTCTCGCCGGTTAAGCTTGGTCTGCACAGTTCATGCATGTGTTTCATGTCAGGTTTCCCAATCGTTGACCGTTAAGGCTTATACCGTGTTCTGCCGGCAATGCTTCACGTAGGTGTCGGTTTGTACAACCGACATAGGCATTTCGCCTAGATCGCTATTCGTCGAAAGAGGTTTTTGTTTCTCCTGTGCCAAGTTTTATTTTTCCAGAGATATTGTTGGAAAATGCGGGAATTAACAAAATTAGCCCGTAAAAATTGATTCATTATTTACTTGAAAACGTTCTTACAGATCATTTTTTATAATTTCGGCTTACAAGTTGTCTAGATTGAGTAGTTTAAATCCTGAAAGTTTCGTCAGAAAGTGTCTGACTAGATTTCAAGATAATCCACAATGATTATAATGAGATGCTCTAGGCTATCGTTGCTATGGTAACAATTATTGCTTGGAAACCGATGAAAAAATAACTTTGATCATATGTTGAAATGACGATGTAATATGAAGGAAATCGAAGTTTATCTTCCATGCGAGAAAATGTCAAAACTAAGTTCAGAAAAATTGCTGCGAGCCTCCTCAAAGGACTGCTTTGAGGGATTGGTTTTGATGAAGTCGCCTGGATATCACCGCTGTTTACTTTAGAAAATATTATGATTTCCGTAAATTGTGGTATTTGTTTTGCGTCTCGCGTTTATTATTTTGGCGTTGCACGTACCACCTTTTAATCCAGAAACAATTTCCTGAATTTGTAAAATATCTGGTTAAATGCTTCTTATCTACTTGCCTATCTTCTTCTCAAAGGGGAAAAATTAAAAACATCCGTACTTGCGCGCATGGTCTGTTTGTAGTATCCGTGTAGATCCGTCAAAACGACCGAAAAATACAGCAAATAATACAAAGATGATTTAAGGCCTGTTCCAAACGTTGTGCTACTGCCGTGCCGAACTTAAATTAATTTGACCCGGCAGTGGCACGGCAGTAGAACGGCAGTGGTTTCAAATTAAACGTCGAATTTAATTCAATCGCGCCAAATTCTAAAATACAAAAAATGCGTAAAACGAGGAAACTAACTCAAAATACATTAAAATAATTTATGAATTTAGTTCGGCACGGCAATGGCACGCCGTTTGAAACCAAGTCGCGCTACTGCTGTGCGGCACGACAGGGCCTGCCGTGCTACTGCCGTGCTAAATAGTCGTGCCGAACTTAATTCAGCCTGCCAAACTAAATGGTTTCAAACGTCGTGCTACTGCCGTGTTTAAGTCGAATTAAATTCTTGAATTTAGTTCGGTACGGCAGTAGCGCGACGTTTGGCCTAAAGCGAGGATCGAAATGCGCCAATCACCACCAACCAAGAAAAACAAGGAAGTAGAGACTACGGATTATGTATTTTTTAAAGATGCTCTTTTCCCGAAACAGATATCGCAGCAAATAAACTCATTCAGTGAAGTAAATACATTCTCTCTTTCGAGTGGTTTTTACCACATCAATTCTTTGTTCTCGGGAGACGTTTAAGTCTGCGCGCCAAGTGTTTCCTTGTTGCACTAAAAGTGGAATCAAGAGGAAAAAGTTTTTGAAGTTTTGTTGTTAGCGTAAAACATTACTAGCCTGCCTTGCGTTCAAAGTTAACGGCACGTTTGCTCTTTTTCAGTTCCTCTTATGTCTAAAGGATTTACTTCCGCTCCGTTTATCCTAAGAAAGTCTTGAGAAATACATTATTAAAAACAACTTATGCTTTTATTTCCTACACCTGAGATAAGCACTCCTTCATCAAGCTCGACATTTAAGGCGAGAAGATTAAAGAAGCTAATACTCTGAAACAATTTGCCCTTAAGAGAATTAGAATTGCCCATTATCTTATGTTGGCTGATTTTAATCTTGTAGGTTTTCAAACTAAAAAAATCGCCGGAGGAGAAAACGTCAAGTGTTGGATTAAAATGAGGGCTGATTACTAAAAGGGTCTTACATTTTCTGAGAATGACACGCATTTATTGAAAGTGGCGGGAGATTTCTTGTAATCAAATGCTCCTTGATAAGTGTAATTACTTACCGTATGTTATCTTGAAATTGGTTGCAATGCTTTGATCGGCTGTTTTTTAAACAATAGTGTTTCAGTTTTTAACACGCAATGGCAAGTCTTTTGTGATTTGAGGGTGCGTTTCACCATTACACACTTGACATGTGCTCATCGCATAAGAAGTTTGTTACGGTCCGTGTTGATAATTACAAAACACCCCATCTAGACGTTCAGGTGTTTGCGACAATTCATGATTCAACTTTGTACACTTGTCTGCAATCATGCAACGTGCTGTTTTACAACATCAAAGGAAAATGGCTGCACTATCCTAGACCTTAGCAGCCCTAATTTTGATTATTCGACTTCAATTTATTTATTGCCGTTTCATAAAAGAAAAAGCGATTCTCATAGACTGAATTATTGCTAACACTGAAGAGAGGATAAGGTAATCCTTTCTTGTTGCTAAGAGAGTTCTTACAAGAAAACAAATTATACTAGACCGTAAACTGATTCTTACGGTAGAAAAAAAAGGACTATGGTTTTTTTTCTACTGAATATACTATTCACAAAACGTACTTTGAATATACAAAGTCGAAACTTTAGGGTCAGTCATTAAAAGACAGTTTAGACGGTGTTTAACAAAACCACGTTCTAAGTCATTTTCAATTTTGCCAACAGTCATATCTAAACATTGTCTGCTGCTGGCGGTAACAAGAAGGCTTGTATCCCAGACTAAAAAACTATTTATCTGTTTAAAACAAACCACTTATAAACAGATTTGGAGGCCCAATAATTGTCTTAAGCCACGGCCTAAGTTAGACTCTGTTTAAATAACTGGCCCATAGTGTCTGCTTACCAGTGCTATTTTACATACTTTTTCACTTGAGAAAATGCGCCTGTTTTTCAGCGCGACAGAATGGCACAGCCACCATTTGAGGGACTATGTCAGCTATTTTTAGTAAAACTTTGAGAAGCCAAAAGTTAAACTTTCACCAATGGAAACCAAAAAATAAAACTCCCGCCAGTTCTGTTGAATGTCACCCTACCAGTGTACTGCAATTAGCATTGTTTAATTTCAGTACGGTTTTGACCCAAAGACTAAAAATTCCCGGGCCATGAAATAGCCCCCTTTAGATGCTCGTTACCGCGCCATTACTTTGCTGTATTCCGCACAAAGCCGTCATTGCCTTACTCGCTCGCTTCTCAGTCCTTGCATTACTTTTCTTGCAAATTGCTTGAACCAGTGCCTCTCTGAAATCTTTCTTCCCAAGAACGTATAACAAAGGGTTGGATAGCGAGGTAAAAAAGCGCGTGTAGTAGTAGAAGACATACATGACCCAGATTGGAAGGGCGTCACCGTGACCAAACTCCTCTTGAAAGCTCAAGACAAAGTACGGAAACCAGCAAACTACGAACACAATCAACATGGCTAGGAAGATGATGGCTGTCTTGCGCTGAGCTCTGTTGTGCACAACGCATGCGTGTTCAGGATCCGAGGGGCTGTGATATCGCCAAATCTGCCGCTCGTGGTATCGTACCGTGATAAAAATACAGCCATACGTGAAGGCCATTACGCAAAGTGGCAACGCAAAAAAAAGAGCGAAAATGGTCAGGTCGTATATGACCTGAGCTGCATTCGTCTCTTCATCTTCGTCTATGCTGGCGTTTGCGCGCCAGGACAATTGAATAAGACTCACAAATGCGGCTGAGGTCCACGCGAGGATTGTGAGCGCAAAAAACACTGTCCACGTGATGATGCTGTGGTATCGCATAGCGTATTTTATCGCTATGTAGCGGTCCACAAAGACAAGTAGGATGTGTAGTACCGTGGACACAGATATAAATCGCCATATCAACTGCGCGGGCGGGCAAAAAATGTTGTCTCCAAACACTGAGCAGCTGATAGACAGTGGAATACCGAGCAGGCCGGCCAGCAGGTCACTAGCCGCCAGACTTACGAGAAACGAGTTGGTGACACTTTTAAGAGAGCGGTTGCGAATAAACAGGATTATAACGGTCAGGTTGATGGCGATGATGCAGCAAGCCAGCACGATTGGAAATGTGTCGAATTCCGCGCTGAACTCCATCATCTTGTTGTCCGTGTCGTAGTTGTCTTCTCCAGCTACTTGCGTTGCGTTTTCCATGACTTAAATTTCTTCTCGAGTGAAAAAGATATAATGCTCCGCTCTGCCGGTAAATGCAGCAAAGCTCTACGACTGGCCCAGTATAACACACACTCTCCTTTAGCTTGTTGTTGCCGCAATGGTTCCTTTGTTAGTTCTCCCGGCGTTTTTCCCTAATGGCCGTCGAGTGGTGTCCCCTGTTAAAAAAAAAGTTTAAAAAAAAGTATTAAAAGAACTCAAGCAATTCCAACATGGTAACGCTGTTTTTGAGACGCTTACCTCCCTAACAGAATGCGCAGTTAGAACTCTAACGCGTTACTTATGCATTTTGTCAACACTCCGCTTTGTGCGTTCAGTTAACGTACCTAACACAAGTTTATATTATACCCCCAAAGAAGGTCGAATTGTCGTATCTCTCAGTGTGCACGTGATATGCAGACGAGGAGAAGCACTTGCCATTATCTTATAAACACCTGATGGCCACTTTTAGCATGACAGGTTGGTTAATTATGAAAATTTGTCATCGTCGTGGCAATGTGCCTAACATCAACTTCCAGACATTTTCCATCTTTTGTTTTGCTTTCGGCCCGATCGGAAAAGCAAGCCAATATTTTTTTGTTACCTGAAAATTTCTTTTCATTTATTCAATTCTCCTAGCCTATCCAGTGGATTCTTACGACACTTGCTAGTTGATCTGTGAGACAGACTTATTGCAGTTTTAACTGATTCAGTTTCCTTTTTCCTCCCTTGCGTTAAATCCCATATTTTATAATGTATTCTTACATTCATCATTCGGCTGAGCTAACAGCTTCCTTTAGAAACAAAAAATTGGATACGATAGGTTGGTTTGAGCTTTTTTGGAGCTAATTACTTTATTTTGCGTTTTTCATGTTTTCCGCTGAAGAAACATCCTTTTGTTTTGTGCGCACACAGGCTTTGTACCCATTTCCTGCCTTACTCGCTTAATCACAGCCCCCAAGTGCAAAGTGTGTCGAAAACGTTTTTCAGCGGAGATTACTTACCTCAGTTTGCGATAAATCTGCTACTACCAAATTGTTGATGAAAAGTAGAGTCAAGCGGTCCGCGGAAATAAATATGACACGATATTGAAAATCGCTTCTCTCTTAATGCAGATAATTTAAGATCTATTCGATATTATCGGATAACCTTAGGGTTTGCCCATTTGATAAGCACTAGATTTGATTAAACTTACCGGTCATTAAGTTCGCTTAGCTCCGATTAAAATTCAGTTTTGTCGGCTGAATTTATCTGCTGTCCTTACCTGTGTCAGCTGCCAATATAACTGACAGACAGCTGAAAAAATAACTGACTGTTCTTGTGATAAGCATGAGCGAATGTTTTTCAGATTCAATCATCTGGAAACAGCTTTCAGCCTCAACCTGGCTGCGTATTTATGAATATGCGGTAAAGTGCATAATCTTGTTTTCTTCCGTAGACATCTGGAAGGAACAATTTAGGGCTTTTCAGTTTCCTCTCGAATCTGTATTCAATTCTTGAGAAGGCGCGGAAATAAATAACTGCGAAATGAACTGTCCTTGACAGACAAGGTTATATCGTGAGAGTTACAAACGGAAAAAGGGCTGGTATCAGTTGACTTGTGACAAGGAAGTGTCAATCGGGAAATTGATTTTGTGAATGACTGTTAAAATAGATAGAATGCTCCCACCTCCTATTTATTTTGCAAAGTATATTAACAAAGAGCTCTTAAAGGAAGGCTTTTTTCTTTTGAATGAACTTAGTCTGAAGTACTCACAAATTAAAATAGCCTGCATTTATAGTGTTGAATTATCAATGCCTCATGAGTTTACTCGTCAACTACTTTTAAATTATTGGTTTTGCCGTCAAGTATAAAGTCAACAGAAAAACCTACATGACATGACTGATAATACCACTCTGGAATATGAATTATATGAGATAGGTCTTAGAGAAACTGTGGTGCTGCGTCGGTGGGGGACTGGAAACGAGTGGAAACGTTGTGATTGTGGTGGACGCTCCGAGCGATGCTGTAAACAAGCAGCAGTGAGGTGAGGGTGTAATGTTCTTTGAAGCTGCCTGTTCCTTTACGAGTGAAACCTGTCAATAACAGCCGTCACTAGCTTTCTCAAGCTTAATGTGGCACCACAGGAGATTTTCCCATTACAGAGTCTGTAAAGAGCTTAGTTTCCTCTGCCAGGTGCAAACCCACCACGCCCGGCGCAGCCAATATACGTGGCTTTGATGTAGACGGCAGGTTTTGTAAGAGCACTTAAGTTTTCCATTTTTCCCGACCACTTCGGTACAGTAAAAGCACGGTTTTTAACAGAAAATATGTAAAAATAAATAAAATAAAAATTAAGAGTAGAGTTCGCGGCTTTGTGGAAGAAAAAGAACATAGTAATGTCGCGAAGAAATCTAATATCACAGACAAAGTTGCCATTTTCCGTCTGAAGAACTAGCTCTGGGGAAGATAAAAAAATTGCTAACAAATGCTGTAAAAACCGTCTCTTTAATTCTACAAGAGGATCAGAAATCAGTAAATCAAAGCTAATGCCGCAGAACTTAAAGTTTCCTTTTGCATCAAAGACAAAAAAAAAAAAAAATGGACAAACAACACTTTTAAGGACGGTGCCTACTAATACCGAAGTATTTTTGTGCGGTTTATGACTATGCGAGAAAAGCAGATCTTAGCAAGGCCTATTGGAATCCAAAAAGAAAATTGGGGGTAACCACGCATTTTTCAGAGATAATTAAGCAATAATATCTCTAAAAAACGCCAAAATATAAAGCAATGTATGGGATTTTTTCCTAAATTGAAGCTTAATTATCTCTGAAAAATGCATGGTTACCCCCAATTTTCTTTTGAGATACCAAAAGCATTTGGTAAGTTCTGCTTTATCCGTATAGTTTTAAACCGCGCAAAAATATTCCTGTATTAGTAGGCACCACCCATAGGAAACCCGAGTATCTCGCGATGCGCAGAACGTATGGGCAGTAACAATAGTAGGCACCGTCCTTAAATCAGATCGACTGAGTGAGGAATACAAAAAGGTAAAACAACGAAAAAAGTCGTCGGAATGACAATGCGTAGCAGAAAATTTTTATTTCTGAGGAGGAAGTGGTGATAGCTCTTGGACGACAGGATTTGACTTTTCCACTCAACCCAGAAGAGCCACAAACAGGCGTTGTCAAGTTTGTCAGTCAATGTGTTACGGAACATTTTTCAGTAAAAGTAGAACTCACTCAGTTTAGGAAATATCGCAGCCTTTGTAACCGTCAAGTAAAACACGTAGGTACTGAAACCTACTGTTCTTTTGAATAAGAATTGAGCTTCAGTTTGTAAAGGCCCGAAAAGTAATATCTTTAGAATTTCCTCCATTTGCTAAACTTACGCAAGTGAAATTGAGTTGTTGAAATACCATTGGTTGCGGGTACGTCTTGTATGACAAATGTTCTTCATTAAAAGCTCTTGAGTTCTGCCTGTAACAGAATGAGTCAAGATCTATTGATCTACAATATGATGATTCAGTTGATCTACAATCCACGGAGCCAAATTCCCCCAAAGCCCCTGTTACAAATGTCGTTGAGAAGAGCATCAAGCTTGCCCACACACTCTTAATTGTCAGCGCATTTCATGATTCGATATTTGACTCTAGCGATCTGATAGCACACCACAACGGCGAGGATGCATTACAATGGTTCAGCACGTGTGGTGGATATCTCTACACATTTTTCAGTCAGCCATCCTTTGCTTAACAGACAAAGGTAAAAATGATTGTAAAATGCCTTTCATACTGTCTAATATAATGTTTTAAAAGCCGACATCATCCTTAAGCCACAATGTAGCAAAATATTTTCATCCAGATGTTTACTTTTCTATCTGTTTTACCCTTCCACACTTTTGCGACTGAATTCGTTTTTAAGCTGGCGCATTTTATGCCAGAGTTTCACCTGTTATGGAACTTAAACTATCAAAAAGTCTTTATTTCATTTTTTACACCACAATGCAGCTTTAAAAACAATGTTAACTTCTAAGAGTGTTTTCGAAGGTGGAAACACACAATAAAGTACGTATTTTTAAAAGGACTAAGTGACAGACGTATACTTATTGTAAATTTGAGTATGAGAGAGAACGTAGAACGAAACCAAAAATATGAATGTTTTTTTTTATCAGGGAGTATTTCAGTACGTGAAATTTGTCTTTAGGTACACCAATGAAGCAATCTATTGTTAAGGTTTCGAGTTTTATCCCGCGGAACGCAACTCCGAAAATGTGAAACCAATTTCTGTGTTTTATACTCTATTAAAGAGTTTTAAAGCACAATCGCAGCTCCAGCTTCCAATCTATATCAATCGATAAGGTAATTTGGTCAGCGTAAAGAGGTTCGGCAGGGCGAATCCTATATGTTAGAATGTCTTAAAACGTAGTTAACTGAGGGACTGTTTATGAAACCTTGCCATGAAAACAATCGTGCTGCAATTTATCGCGACTACAGGCAATCCTTTGTTTTAATGTTCACACTACAGTTGAATACTTAACAGAAACGTTTCTATTGGTCAGTTGCTCCAACACATTTCAAAATCTTTTGTTTTTTGTGCACGGTCAGGGCCAAAAATGCTAACAAAAACATATAAGAAAGAAGTTTGTCAGGCTTCATAACCACTGCCTTTCATTAACTATGAAATTGCCCCAAAACAGGAGCCAGTGGAAATTTGGTTCCCGTGTTTGAATTCACTATAGAAACCAAAAAAGTTAAGACTCGACCCCAGTTTGTTAATGAGGGAAATTTTGATGCTGGGTTGTTGCATAACACTTTCTTTATACCAATATCTCTTTCCCCCTCAAAGTATGATTCTAGCAGCGTCTCGAGACAATACACTTACCGTTGTTGCATTTACTCTAACTGAAAAAAAAAAGGGGAATTGCTTTGAGTACTTTTTTCTTTGTTCTTGCGGCGTTTCATTCAGACATTCAGTCGTGTTCCAAAATTCTCTAGTTAAAAACACAGAAAGCTGTCTCGGTTTGCCAAAAGCTAAACAGGAAAACAATGCAGGCAAGAGCATTTTCGTTTGTGACATCGGTTATTAAATGAACATTCGACGGAACTGGAGGGGTCGAAGAGGAAAAAATTAGCATTTGTTTAGAGGCTCTTTTATTGAGAAGTCTAGCTTAAATTATTCGTTAAAGCGCTCTTCTTTTAACTTTAAAACGTTCGTTTTTAACCAGTTTTGTTCAATCGTACAAAAATCTATCCAAAATTTTGTTTAAAAGATTAAAATGTTTTTCTCTTTTTCGCCCGTATTTGGTAACGAAAAGTGGGAATTGTTTTATTTTTCAAAGGTTTACTCCGCTTGTTTCCACCAGCACAAAAAACCTGCATCTAAAGTCATTCTGATCTTCAGAATGTGCATGATTAATTTGATCTGATTCATTGTCACAGTTATTCCTGTTCGCTACTTTTTCTGTCATTTTCAAGAAGCGTTTGTCGCTCATTAGCGGTTTGTTTTCTTTTGCCTTATTCTTCTGCACGGTAGTTGTCAATATGTACATTTTACTTAACATGACTTTAATGTCGCGCTCCGATTTTAGTTTCTTTTAATTTTTAAAGCTATCTGTAAACTTACCTTTTCACTAATTTAACCTACGTTTACAACAATTGCTCTATTCAAAACGAATCCGAAGTACTCTCATATAAGTTCAGTGTCTTGTCGTTTTTCAGATAAGGTACCTTGTGTTTGTTTTTGCTTCCTGTTTTCGTCTTATGGTAGTGGTGGGGATTCAGTTTGATATAGTTGTTTCTGCTAAAGGCCCCCTCTAGTTATCAATCTGTTCTTTTGTATTAGAGGTAGCATTAATGTACAAGGTGAAAGAGGGAAATGGTTGCTGCGACAAAACATCACACAGAAATTATAATAACCGGTCGCGAGGGAGACAATACAAGCAAAGAACCGCGGACTATATCATATTCTATCACGAAAGTCTGCTCTGTCATAACACAGTCACACAAGAGAGATGTGATTAAGATACTCACCGACAACAAGGGAGGCGAAATATGGAGATCAGTACAATAAAGAAGTAACATTCTGTGAACTGAGACGAGAGTCTGCAATATACTCATTTTGTAAAACATATAACACTTTTTTTACGTTTGCTCAGGAATATATTTTCATTTACTATGGAAATTCGTGACTCTAGGGGGTCGGTGCTCTTTTGAGGAACTTGTTATTGTTTGTTAATGTGTTGAACATCTCCTTTCATTCTAACTAATCATATTTGTCTTGCACTGATGATAATGATAATCAGCCATTGAACTCAGCTGATGCATCAACGAGATCGTTAAAGTTAATAACCCTTTTATTCATAACTTGTGTATCGCCAACTTGCTCAACTTGTCATTAAAATCTCCCTGTACACTTGAATACGGCCATTTGCTTGCTGCGGTTATTAAAGCCAGGGTCGCAAAGGACATAACCCTTTGACAAACGAGTTTTTCATTAATTGTCCTTACCAATAAATCAGTTGTCTGCTCATGGTAACAGAACTATCATTAAACTGGACATTGGAAGGAACATTTCGAGTCAAAACAGACTGGAAATGGATATGTAAAGTATTATTGTACGAAATGAACATTACCGACAAAATTTTATTGGCTTTAAGATTTGAGTTGACACAGAAATTTTCAGCTAGCAAGAGTCAGCATTGCTAGACAAACAAGAAAAGTGAGGTTTGAATCTCACTGTAATTTATTTATTTACTGCTGATTTAAAAGGGGTGGCTATGCAATCAGAAAGACCCCATCTTTTGAGGTTGTGGAGGGGGAAGGGGGTGGGGAGGAGGGGTTGCAGACAGAGACAACCATCTATTTTGTGGTTTGGTGAGTCATTCTCAGTATAGTAGTTTTGACCAATTCCCTAGTCAACAGTTAGCTATAATATCGGAATATGAAAAGGGGCCTTGAAAATCGCGTGTGAGCAAACGCCGCCTCCCAGTCTGGAACAATAAAACTTGAACTGTTCTTTTTATTTTTATTATTCCGAAACGGTAATCGAACGCGACTCAGACAAAACATTTCTGATTTATTATAACCGTCTACATGAAGTCGGCGCTAAGTTTATTTTGAAAATAAACCAAACTGCTTGCAGGGCTGACAATACGGCAAAGGACTTATTTATTAGGGCCAATATTTCAACTGCGTCAATAAAGGAAGACGCTTATTAGAGACAGGGCGCTTTCTCGTTTTATGATTCAAGCATCTGAAAATAAAGTTATGAAGTTCATAAAAAACAGAGCAATAACGAGGATTGCAAATGTAAGAATAAAGTAATCTTTACAAGAGAACACATATCTGGTATAGGCAGTCAATTCAGTCAATTTAGAGTTGTATGCTAATGTACATGACAGGGAAGATTATTAGAATATAAAGGCACCTAGGCAATAGGGCAGTTATTGAAATGGGGGAATCTATTAGATGGTTCTAAATAAAGAAAAAATTGAATCATTACACTTCAGCTGTGACTCGGAAGTTCTTTCCATTAGCGGTAGATGGGTTGACAAACCTGTAAAGCGCCCGCGCAATTATACGTTCGCCGGCAGCGTGCAACGAAATTGCTTTTCGAGAGTACAAACGGTGCAGAAGGCATTAGTGTCAATTTAACAAAAATAAAAGGTAAGTGGATTCGCGGTGACTGGAAGACTTAAATTCCCCTTTATAATTGAGAAAGTTAAAATGTTAATTCTAAGCAGCAAGCATATAACCTCATGTATAAACTGTTTAAAAGATGGAAACTAAAATACCACCTACTGTACAGACTTTTTAAAAATGTAGGGATTATCATTACCTTTGCCGATAAGTGCATTTGAGAATGAACCTAGTCGCCCGAAAACGCGACACTTTCAGTTACAACTTTTTTTTTCATGAAAACCGCAGCTTTTAATGCATTTCATGAAGAATATTTCATAGCTCTATTCGTCATACCAGATTAGCAATTTAAACTCTGCAGATGGCCGCACACTTTTGCTGTCAATCTTCAGTTGATAGTGATGTTAGGCCCATCGAAACTTCGTACTTTTACTTGAGTGTTCTAAAAAACCTTCGATCATTGAAACTCCTAGAGACATCGAGAATCGAGAGTATCAATTTCAGTTCCAAGAATAGAACAGTGTTTACTTCCTTAAAATGTATTTCTCGGTAATCATCGACGGGTTTACTAGAACAAAATTCACTGGAAAAAGACAATTTAAGACTTTCGCTTTTCACGGCAAAGACTAAAACAGCTCTTTAATTTCGTTATGGGTGGTCAAAATTGGCCCCGCCTGAGGGATTGCAAGGAGACAATGTTTATTGAACAGATACCTTCCATTATATTAAGTTAGCCTAGCAAATGTGGTCTGGGAGACTTGCACTTAAGTCAACTTTTGAATTGAATAACTGTTCCTGAAAGCAGACAGGCGGCGCCCCAGGCATGTCATATTAACCCTACAATTTTAATTTCAATAATTTTCTTTCAGGACGCCGCATTCATAGATTGATTTATCGTAGCGAATTTAGAAACGGCTTACGACGTTTCATGAACATATATTAAAACTTAACCGTCTTCCTTTTAGAAAAAAAAAAGGAAAAAAAAAAAAAAAGAAAAAAAGAAAGGACCTGTTTATAATGCCGCATTCGATATTAAAGACAGTTTCTTTTATCAATAATTAAAACCTAAAAAAAATATAGCTGTCTTCTGGAAGACAATTTGGTTCATAGCTTAAGTCATTTTATATGGCTTATCTAAAAGATCTGTTGAAAAGCAACCACCTTGTAAATCATGAATAAGTCAGGGTACGTAATGAGAACATTTTTGCAAAATACTAAAAATGATAGCATTATATATCCTGTTTTCCCCACATTCATTTAGGGTTCTTTAAAGGCATATTTGTAACCTGTGAAAAAAATACAGGAAAAGCCTACAAATTTAAGTTTTCGGCTAAAAATGAACCACTAACCCTGTTAAAAAAGTGCTGTATAGATAGGAAAACATCGATCTCCCAAAAACGAGACAATAAGGTTGTTCCCAATCGGTAAAAGGTTGACACGGCCAAAGACTTGATTAAGAATGAGTATTAGGGCGCGGGAACTTACCTCCGTAATCCCCTTTTGGAACCACTATGGAACCATGAAAAATTTTCTTGTAATCATCATGGCGTCACAAATAACTAAATGGTACATACTACACATACAAAGTAGGTTTGGTTACGAGGAAGCCTGAATTTGAAGTCGGGGGCTTACTGAGGTCCAGAAACTTTGCATGTTCGGAAAACAACGTGTTATCTGAAATACGGTATCGGCGATTTTTTGTTTTGTCTTCATTCCCCTCAAATTATCGGAGATCGCAGTTGTGCAATTTACAAAAGGCTCACCATAAATTATCGAAATCCGACAAAATTTCAAGGAGCTGGACTGACCCGGTATCGCTGATGGGTCGTTTTACAACGTGTTCAAAAAATAATGCTATCAAAGGCTGGAATTGCTTAAAAAATTGTCAAAAACTGCATTGAGCCATAACTGAACACCAAATCATTTGGCATAAGAAAATAAAATTTTGCGCTCGAAATTTGACGGTTTTCTGGAGGCGGTCTACAAAGGCACCTAATACCTTAAGCTAACACTTGTGGGGTCATGTTTCAACGAACTTAAATGTTAAAACATCAAACAAATATTGCTGTTAGCTCCTCATGATTTATTCATGTAGATAGAACGTTACTTTAATAGTAACTCTCCTAAGGGCATTTCAGTAACTATCAAGTACATCATTAGTGAACTAAAAACTAGCGACAGTCGATTTTTCAGTGGTATTTGTTAAGTGTCAGGCTATGGATAGTGAATCGTTTGCGAAGTTTATCGCAATTGATAGCTAGTAGCAAGATTATTTGCGCACTTACATGCCATAGCCGAGTCTCTAAGCCATAAATAAAAAGCCGTTTCACTGATAGGCAACCGATTGAGCTGGCGCAGGAGCGGAGTGACGTGGTGCAACCTCGTTCCCAAGCCTTTTTCCCTTGGGAACGAGGTTGGACGTAGTCGTATTTTCTGGAGTTCGTAATAAGTCACTAATAACTGGAGTTTCTTTATATCAGAAGCGGACGTGTTGGATCACACCGTGGAGCAATACAACATCTTTCTAAAAATTGGGGATGAGATTCAGATAACAAGAGAGTTTGAACTTTGACCTCGTATAACTGATGCACCGTGATAACAAAATTATAGGGAGTTGTATGGGAGAGAAACCTTTCTTATTTGAGGGTAAAATACAAACGATTTTTTAATAAAAGTTTCTCGCCTAAATTTCTTTGTTAGTGTCTTGCGTGGTTTTTTGGGTCGATTCGAGGCGATACCTGGGAATTTTAGTTCACACTACATCTACACTATTTAGGTATATCTGGACTCAGCAACACATCTGTTGATGTTATCAAATAAATGGGTGCCTGTAAAAAAGCCTTCTCTTTCCAAATTGCCTTGTATTTGCTTGTGCAACAAAAGGAGAATTTGACCTTGCATAGAAGTTAGGGCCTTATTCCTTACACCCCTTCAAATGAGCTTAAACACGTTCGTCAACATTTTTTGATAAGATGTTTCAAGAGACGCTATACCTCCGTCGTTTTTAGTGTTTCAGATCTCTTAGGGAAATGCGCCCTTCGTCTGTTCTATAGAATGTCAGATAGGAACCATCCTTTACATAGCCTTTTGCCTAAATATAAAGAATCATCAGCGCGTCTAAGACACAGATCATGTATCATGCCTAGTGTTAACACAGAGAGATTCAAAGGTAGCTTTTTTAATAGACTAGGGTTTAGATATAACTTAGGAGTATGAATTTTTGTTATATTATTAGCTTGAATTTTTTTATTAGTTGACTACGTATTTTTTATATTTTCAACTGATGTAATCTCGCGCGCATGTATTTTATATTTTTATTGTTATATATGCATAAAATATATATGTTACATATTATTATCATATTACTATTTCAAATGACAACTGTGCCGTACTTCCACCTCCTCCCCAGGCGTGTCTCCTTCTTCGAACGTGGTGCGCATGGTTTTGTGGGACGGTTGCTTCCTTCCTATCAAGCCCTGCGCCCCCGTTTTCCCGCTCTTTCCACACAGGGGAACGCCTGCAGAGCGCACTTGAATATTAGGTCCGTCATAATGCTATGCTGAGCAGTGGGACACGTGGGGGTCGACTACTCGTGCAGAGTTGTCTTTACCAAAAAGATGAATTTCATCGACACTTCAATAAAACTATCACCTCACCGTCAATTCTGTTGTCCTGTGTGTTTGATTTCCACTCTTTCCGTATATAAATCCCCGTTTCCTCCAATTCTTGAGTATTTTAAACTTCAACCATGAACCACCGCCTGAGGTTTCGGATAGTAGTCCGAGTTCCACGCTGGGCGATCGTTTCGAGTTGATGGTAAGGAGCTCGTAAGATTAGTGCACGACTGACTTCCATATTTACAGCCATAAGGTTAGCCAATAGTAGTTTTTCAAATGAATCTGGGCGGGTTTGATAACATTGATATTTGGCATTTTTTTTACCTGAAACCCGGAAAAAACAGACTAACTAGACTGTTCGATCGGAAGAACTCAGTTTTCAGTGGGCCCGAAATGTAGTTTTCTTCCCCTTTTCTATAGATTGCCGGTTGGAATAAATGTGATGGAATATTTTAAGCCTGGTGAATAAATGAGAATGATGTATATTATTCAGCAAATGACACAGGCATACTCGGAAAAAAATTCGAGTGCTCCTATCAGGAGTCCGGCCTAAGACTTTCCGATTACTAGTTCGGTTGCTCTACCACTGAGCCACAGGAGACTCGTGGGAGCTAAGGCTATTAAACTAGGTTCGTGGGACAAACAGTAGCAGTATGCAGGATGTTTGTCCCATGAACCTAGTTTAATGGCCTTAGCTCCCATGAGTCTCCTGTAGCTCAGTGGTAGAGCATCCGAACTAGACTAAGTCTGATAGGAATACTAGACTCGGGTTTTTTTCCGAGTATGCCTGAGTCACTTACTGAATAATATACATTATTAAATTCTCAGCCTCGGATATTCCATTTCTAGCGTTCTGATTGGTTCACTAAATCTCGGTTATCAGCTCATATACCGTAGTTTGACCTTATATGGAAAACGAAAGCCCCAGGTGTCGCTAAGCTAAATTTCGGCGGGAAGCAAAAGTTTCTTCGGAAAAATGTAGGAAAAAAAAAAGGAAAGGAAAGAAATACCAAACAATGCCATCTCAATATAACAACAATAAAGGCCACAAAGTTCGGTATGACACTATTTAATGGTACGTATCTCTGAAGTTTCCTTTAAAATCTTCAAAAATTGCAAGATTTTACGATATTTTAGATCACATAACAACAACAATAACAACTGGTTACCTTCAAAAATTTCAGGATGGCTTGCAAATCCTGGCGGTAAGAGGTTAAAGCCAATCGAAGAAATTTTTCAGGAAGAGCTTCATGCCTGCCTTTATGTTTTTACGAATTTACGAGGACTTCAGATGGTTCACCTATGAAATCCGTACGAGCGGCGGCCATAATGTTCGTCAGGTTTACGTCGCTTGTCACCACTCAGCAAAACATTTGCACTAATGTGCACAGTTCTTACGCTTCTCAAATAAGCTTGAAGTTTAAAAACTTGCATTGAATGCTTGTGTCAGTGAGGTTGTACCTCGTACACTTGGACTTGCCTGAAGTGTTTTAAATCGTCCGCAAGGAATTCAGTTCAGCATGAAAAAAGCTGTCCTTGCCCTGATCTCTTCCTTCGCTCGGCACCACACAGCAGAACATTTGCTCAAATGTGCACAACTATTACGCTTCTCGATGAGCTGGAACTTCAAAAGCACTTGAATGCTAGTCTCAGAAAGGTTATAATTCGTACATTTAAACGTTTCTTGAATTTTAAATGTCCGACTGTGTCCGATTTTCTTCGCTTTCGATTTTTCATTCAACTCCGTTTGCAAAGCGCTGCGCGTGTTTAGTGATCATTAGGTTTCGCGCGCTTTGGTCGGAGGTTACCTCAACATCCGGTCGTTTAAATTTGTAAAATATAAATATTCAGTAAACTTCAACAGCAAAGTCCAAACGCGGAGAATTTAATAAAACAATTATTCCATTCGCGCTTGTTGGATATGAGATTAGTTATAGCCAAGTCGGCGCCTCGCGCCTCGTTGGCTATTTACCATTTCATATCCAACGCGCGCTCATGGAATAATTGGTAATTATTCTCAGATTGCCGGTTGTTTTCGTACAAACTAACTCAACTTGTTTCTTCAATCTTGGAAAACTTTCAAAATTATCAAAACTTAATTTTTTGGTAATAAACTTTATGCATGTAAAATAGTTTTATGGGTCAGAAATTTTTTCGGGTGTTTGAGAAACGCACTGTGGCCAGGGATGGTGTTCCTCCAAATCCCCCATAACCGGTACCAGGCCCAGTAGGCGTTTTTGTCAAGAGAGGATCTTGGTTTTTGTGAAATCCATATTTTTATCAATTGGCACCAATGAAATTTTGGTACAAGGTTTTGATATAAATGTGCCAAAAAAAAATTGAAAGATTGTATCCCTTCTTAGGCTTGGTTAACCTTGTCGTGACTTTCGAGAATCCGGCCTGAGTCCGACGCACCCTTTCAAGCATGAGGAAACCAAGATCAGCAGACCAAGATAACACGGCTTTTCGGGCTAAAAATTGTCTGCCTAAAACAGGCATACCAAACTGTCAGGTAAATATGGACCAACCTTATTAAGGGGATGTGTGCTAAAATCAGGCCTGCCAGAATAATTTCCTTTTCCAAAAGCCAGGTGTGATCGCCAGACTTAAAGAACATTGACTTAAAAGATTTTAAATTTTAGGTTGCATGTTCATTTTATTAACACATCATTACCTTTTACAAATCATTTCCTTTAATTTTCGTATCATTGTCTTTCCAAGTTAAATATTGCGATTCAGCTTTAAACTGTACACATTGAGCATCAATACTGCTTTATGCAACGCTCATTTAGCCGTTGTGTGAAACTACAAAAAGAAATTTCTTCAGAAGCTAGTGCCTGCCACGTCCTCAGTACACCTCAAATCTACAATGTTATTTATGTATCCGGGCACTCCTGCGAGCCTTTGACAACGAGTATACCCTAAATGCGTGTACGTTTGGTTATATGTAATGGTTTTATTTGGAGAATATCAACGCTATGGATGTGTTCTCCAGTATGACTACGTCTATAAACAAGTATCGTTACGTAGATTATACAAGGAGAATATAGTCTCTTAATCTCATTCTCTTTTCAACTCTTGCAAAAATTTAGGGAAAAGAGCGAACGACACGTTCGAAGCTTGAGCAACTAAATAAATCAACCTCTTTAAAACTGCTGAAAAATTTGAGCTTGGCATAATATACAGCTTCATCCCATTTCTGTTTTCCATGCTAGAAGAATGCATGTTGGAAGAATATTTGTAGACAGCGTTAATTTGAAATAATTAACATTAGAACGATTTTCATTTGAGTGTCGTAAAACCGAACTTAAAGTTATTACTCTAACAAATCAAAAAAGACGTAAACAGCGCAATGGACCAATCAGAACTCGAAGCAAATGAAGTGTAGTCGGCAACAAGCGCGGGAAAACACTTGCGAGCAAGTCACGATTGGTTTTGTTTTGTGGGTTCTCATTTGTTGAAAAAGTGGCGCGCGATTTTACCAACCAATTTAACCTAAGCAAAGACTCAATTACCTTCGACGCTCAATTGAAAATCCCTCTGATAAACTGTGGAAATTACTTATTTCTATCGCGTTCGATTAATGATGGTTTCCTATAGTTAAAAGTTTAAAATCCACAGTTAAATTAACTAAGTGTCGGATTTGTTAAATCAAAGAAATCGCTAAACTAGCTAAATTAAAAAAATAATATTATAACCCAGCAACTTAAAAATAACCAAAGCATATTCCTGATCAGATACGACGCACAAGTGATAACAAAGTGTGTGCTATTTATAGCATACGCGCGATGCTTTTGTTTATTTTTATTGCTGCTGTTGTCCTGCTGAAGTCCTTCTCATGGGCCAGTGCGACAACTATGCGTGTGTTACAAAGAGATGCAGACTAATATTCGGGTGTTTAATATTGAGACAACAATGTAATACATTTACCTTGTTTTACGATTGACAATCTCTGTAACAGATTTTCAGGGGAGCTCTTGGAGTGAAGATCTTTGGAAAACTCTTTAGCGATTTGGCTAGGAAACGTTTATCGATGCGTGGTGTCGAATTCTTTTAAGCTGTGAGTCCTGATTGGTTCACAGCATCGCACTGTCATTGGTCAGCTCGGAAGTGATTAATCTCGCAGCCAGGTCTTTTCAGTCTCTTCAAAGCACAACTGAGATAAAAGATTCACTGCTTCTCGTATTACAGAATACATGTGGGCATTTTACTCAACGGAAAGTTTTAAATCATTCAAACTGTTTACAACGATGGCGTGTTTCCTGACAGGCTGCCTCTTTTTTGTTTCGCCAAGTGGAGACGAACTTCGCTGTCTTGCAGATCTGGAACTTCCTTAACTGATGACAAAAGCGCAACAAACCCGAGAACGTGGCTTGAAACCTGCTGTTACGAAAGGCGAAAAGGAATGGATTGAGCGCCGAGTTAAGGTAACCAAACATGAGGAATAACACCACAGCTTCGTTTGGAATTCTCTGCCAGCAAGGCTCGCATAGAGTGGAAGCCATGCTAATGGTGGAGTGAGGAATCCAGCAAAAGAAAAATGCCGCCACAAATATGGAGATTTTCTTTGCTGCTTGTATTTTTCTTTTGTAAACTTTCTTTTCTTTGTTGGAACGCAATTTACGTGAGGTTTCTCCGACAAAGGTACCCTCGTGAGTGCGAGCAATGAGGTATATCTTGATGTAAATACCACAGGTGATCAGGAGCGGGAGAATAAAGTTCAGTACGGAACTGAGTGTTATGTATTCTTTAGTGAAGGGAAAGTAGCACACCCCATCAAAGACGAACTCGTCATACGAGCGCCAACCCATGATGGGGATTAAAGCGAAGAGAAAGCTGTAAAGCCAAATAAGGATGCTGATAATCAACGCTCTTTTCCGAGTCATGAATCTGTGACGTCGAAAGCGATTCAGGGGATCGCTGAGGCTCTTGTACCGATCTACGCTGACGGCCAGGAGGGTCAAAATCGAAGTGGGTACAGCGATGAGGTAGATTGTTATGCAAGCCTCGCACAATGCTTCGCTATGTCTCCAAGCGCCCTGGAGGATAATGGCCTCTATGTCGAAAGGCACTGCCAAAGACACTGTGAGCAGGTCGGAGGACGCTAACGAGAAAATAAACGTGTTTGTGGGATTGCGGCGAAGGCTTTTGTTGGTGATTATCGCGTAGCATACCATGAGGTTGCCAACAACTGCTACGACCACAATTAATATGTGACACACTACAACTGGATACTGAAAAGACGGACCAAAATCGTAGTAGGTTCCTGTTGCGCCACTGTTGGTACTGTTGTTCATTGTAGACTTAAATGTTACGGTAATCTCTGTCTTCACTCACTTCACTGGATCGCTTATCGCGCTTGTTTACCTTAGAGCAGTGTCACTCACTTCGCCGGTGCGTTTGTTGAGCTGAGAACAGTGTCAGATGTTTGGCATATAACTCTCGTGTATGTTGTGAAGCTTCTTTTACACCAGGCGAGTTTGACAAATTAGGCAAATTGATTAGTGTTAAACCTTAACAACCTTGATCCACTGCAATTCAGATGCTCTTTCACAATTAAGCTGAAAATGAGAAAAAATAGAAAAATATTGATTAGGGTCGGGATTCTAAAAGAAGAGTTATTTCTAGACGTTTACGACTGCGCACATTGTCGTCTTCTTGTGTTCGAGAATTATGCCACTCGCAGAAAATCGTTTTCTTTCTCGGGTATATCCCACCGAATTTATAACGCAACCCCGAAACAGTGAAACGCACCTTTCTGTGTTTCATATTCTGTTAAAGCACGATCAGAGCTCCAGATTCCAATCTATGTAATCAGTTGATAAGGTAATTTGGCCACCGTAAAGAGGTTCGAGTGCCGACGCTTCGACTGTTAGCCCTTCGTCAGAGCGAACCCTCAGTGTTGCATTTGCTATAACTAAAAAAAAAAAAAATTGCCTGGAGCACTTGCCTTATTCTTCTGGTCCCAGTTGTTCAAAGAGCAGATAACGTTATCCACTGGATAAGTCGCTATCTAGCGAAGCAAATGTACTCTGAACCAACGCTTCTGGCAAGTTTTCCACGCAATTATCCCATACTTAAATTTGACATATGCTTCTACTCTATTCACAAATTTTAGGATTATCAGGAAAATACTGCACACATTTTAACTGTCGGATAGCAACCTATCCAGTGGATAAAATTATCTGCTCCTTGAACAACTGGGGCCTGCACGGTAGTTATCAATATGTACATAGTTACGTGACTTAAATGTCGCGCTCCGATTTTAGTTTCTTTTAATTTTTAAAGCTATCTGTAAACTTACCTTTTCACTAATCAAACCTACGTTTACACCAAGTACTCTATTCAAAACGAATTCGAAGTGCTCTCGTATAAATTTCATCGTCTTGTTGTTTTTCAGGTAAGGTATGTTGCCTGTAAACAGCTTTAAAGCTGTTTAAAAATGTTTTGGCCAACAGCGTTTGTTTTTGCTTACTGTTTTCGGCTTATGGTAGTCGTGGGGATCCAGTTTGATATAGTTCAAAAAATGGTTGTTTCTGCGGAAGTCTCCCTCTAGTTATCATTTTCTTCTTTTGAATTAGAGGTAGCATTAATGTACAAGGTGAAAGAGGGAAATGGTTGCTGCGAAAAAACACCACACAGATATTATAATAACCGAGGGAGACAATACAAGCAAAGAACCGCGAAAATATATCACATTCTATCACGAAAGACTGCCTGAGTCTGTCATAACACAGTCACACAAGAGAGATGATTAAGATGCTCACCGACGACAAGCGAGGCAAAATATGGAGATCAATACAGTAAAGAAGTAACATTCTGTGAATTGATATGAGTCTGCAATAGACCGTATTTATTCGATTAACCGCCCACCTTTGAATAAGCGCCCACCCTGAAAGCGCCCACCCCATCCCCCTCCAACAAAAAGCATTTTTCAACCAGCCCAGCGTGAAGTAAGAGGAGCGCCAGTTGGGTTCTAAAATTGGTTTTAGATACGGTAGTCATGAACTTTTATAATGTTTATGTTAGATTTTGCACTTTGTTTTGTCTTGTTGAAGCGAAATAAACTTGTTATCTCTTGTTTTGTTATTCTCTCAAAATGTCCTCGCTTGCTGAAAATGTTGCGAAAATAATAAGCGCTCACCCTCGAATAAACGCCCACCTCGAATAAGCGCCCACCCTCATGGGTTCAAAATTAAATAACCGCCCAGGGCGGTTAATCGAATAAATACGGTACTCATTTTGCAGGCAGAGACAACCATCTATTTTGTGGTTTAGTGAGTCATTCTCAGTAGTAGTTTTGACCACTTCCCTAGTCAACAGTAAGTTATAATATCGTAATATGAAAAGGGTCCTTGAAAATCGCGTGTGAGCAATAGTTTGCAGATACGCCGCCTCCCAGTCTAGAACAATAAAACTTGAAACTGTTCTTTTTATTTTTATTATTCCGAAACGGTAAATCGAACGCGACTCAGGCAAAACATTTCTGATTTATTATAACCGTCTAAGTTGGCGCTAAGTTTATTTTGAAAATAAACCAAACTGATTGCAGGGCTGACACGCAAAGGACTTATTTATTAGGGCCAATATTTCAACTGTGTCAATAAAGGAAGACGCTTATTAGAGACAGGGCGCTTTCTCGTTTTATGACTCAAGCATCTGAAAATAAAGTTACGAAATTTACAAAAAACGGAGCAATAACGGGGATTGTAAATGTAAGAAAGGGGTATTGAATGGTCTCATTCAATTTAAAAGTGTTCGCAAAATTTGGCCTCTGCTCGAATTGCTCGCAAAAATTACACGGGTGCTCGCTTGCTCGTGCTCGCAAAATTTTTGCAACTGTTCGCATGCTCACATTTACAGCAACAACAACAACAACAATTTATTTACAGATTCAGATTATGTAAAGGGCTCGTTAACATGTGCTCGATTGCTCGAAATTTCGTTAATCCTCCTTTGTAGTTATTTTTTATACATATCTAAACGACACATCAGTTATGATATGGTCAAAACAAAAAGGTTGAAACATCCTTACCTCTAGCTTTAGTCTTTCTTCAACTGAGTTCAGCGTGTAACTGTTGTTCTGTTTTGGAGGTGTCAGCCAGATTATTAGCTATTACTTTGCGCAAAACAACGTCAGTCCTATTTTAAATAAAAGAGAGATTACTGCTAGCGGAAAATTTACGAAGTACTTACTCGAAGTGTTCGTTGCTCGCCGTCTGTATTTTTCTAAAGATGCTCGCCATCTGTATTTTTCTAAAGACGCTCGCCATCTGTATTTTTCTAAAGACGCTCGCCATCTGTATTTTCTAAAGTGCTCGCTGCTCGCATGAAAAATTTGTCAACTGCTCGTGCTCGCAAAAATATACACACTGCTTGCATGCTCGCAAATGCTCGCATACCCCTTAAGAATAAAGTAATCTTTACAAGAGAACACATCTCTGGTAAAGACAGTCAATTTAGTCAATTTAGAATTATATGCTAATGTATCAGGACAGAGAAGATTATTAGAATAAAGGCACTTAGGGAATAGGGCAGTTATTGAAATGGGGGAATCTATTTGACGGTTCTAAATAAAGAAAAAATTGAATCATTACACTTCAGCTGTGACTCGGAAGTTCTTTCCATTAGCGGTAGATGGGTTGACAAACCTGTAAGCGCCCGCGCAATTATGCGTTCGCAGCGTGCCACGAAATTACTTTTCGAGAGTACAAACGGTACAGAAGGCATTAGTGTCAATTCAACAAAAATAAAAGGTAAGTGAATTCGCGGTGACTGGAAGACTTAAATTCCCCTTTATATAATTGAGGAAGTTAAAATGTTAACTCTAAGCAGCAAGCATATAACCTCATGTATAAACTGTTTAAAAGATGGAAACTAAAATACCACCTACTGTACAGACTTTTTAAAAATGTAGAGATTATCATTACCTTTGCCGATAAGTGCATTTGAGAATGAACCTAGTCGCCCGCAAATGCGACACTTTCAGTTACAACTTTTTTTTTCATGAAAACCGCAGCTTTTAATGCATTTCATGAAGAATATTTCATAGCTCTATTCGTCATACCAAATTAACAATTTAAACTCTGCAGATGGCCGCACACTCTTGCTGTCAATCTTTAGTTGATAGTGATGTTAGGCCCATCGAAACTTCGTACTTTTACTCGAGTGTTCTAAAAAACCTTCAGTCATTGAAACTCCTAGAGACATCGAGAATCGAGAGTATCAATTTCAGCCCCAAGAATAGAACAGTGTTTACTTCCTTAAAATGTATTTCTCGGTAATCATCGACGGGTTTACTAGAACAAAATTCACTGGAAAAAGACAATTTAAGACTTTCGCTTTTCACGGCAAAGACTAAAACAGCAATGTTTATTGAACAGATACCTTCAATTACATTAAGTTAGCCTAACACATGTGGTCTGGGAGACTTGCACTTAAGTCAACTTTTGAATTGAATAACTGTTCCTGAAAGCAGACTGGTTTGCTATCAGGAGGCGCCCCAGGCATGTCATATTAACCCTGCAATTTTAATTTCAATAATTTTCTTTCAGGACGCCGCATTCATAGATTGATTCATCATAGCGAATTTAGAAACGGCTTACGACGTTACATGAACATATATTAAAACTTAACCGTCTTCCTTTTAGAAAAAGAAAAAAAAGGAAAAAAAAAAGAAAAAAAGAAAGGACCTGTTTATAATGCCGCATTCGATATTAAAGACAGTTTCTTTTATCAATAATTAAAACCTAAAAAAATATAGCTGTCTTCTGGAAGACAATTTGGTTCATAGCTTAAGTCATTTTATATGGCTTATCTAAAAGATCTGTTGAAAAGCAACCACCTTGTAAATCATGAATAAGTCAGGGTACGTAATGAGAACATTTTTGCAAAATACTAAAAATGATAGCATTATATATCCTGTTCTCCCCACATTCATTTAGGGTTCTTTAAAGGCATATTTGTAACCTGTGAAAAAAATACAGGAAAAGCCTACAAATTTAAGTTTTCGGCTAAAAATGAACCACTTACCCTGTTAACAAAGTGCTGTATAGATAGGAAGACATCGATCTCCCGAAAACGAGACAATAAGGTTGTTCCCAATCGGTAAAAGGTTGACACGGCCAAAGACTTGATTAAGAATGAGTATTAGGGCGCGGGAACTTACCTCCATAATCCCCTTTTGGAACCACTATGGCACCATGAAAAATTTTCTTGTCATCATCATGGCGTCACACATAACTAAATGGTACATACTACACATACAAAGTAGGTTTGGTTACGAGGAAGCCTGAATTTGAAGTCGGGGGCTTACTGAGGTCCAGAAACTTTGCATGTTCGGAAAACAACGTGTTATCTGAAATACGGTATCGGCGATTTTTTGTTTTGTCTTCATTCCCCTCAAATTATCGGAGATCGCAGTTGTGCAATTTACAAAAGGCTCACCATAAATTATCGAAATCCGACAAAATTTCAAGGAGCTGGACTGACCCGGTATCACTAATGGGTCGTTTTACAACGTGTTGAAAAATGCTATCAAAGGCTGGAATTGTTTAAAAAATTGTCAAAAACTGCATTGAGCCATAACTGAACACCAAATCATTTGGCACAAGAAAATAAAATTTTGCGCTCGAAATTTGACGGTTTTCTGGAGGCGGTCTGAAAGGGCATCTGATACCTTAAACTAACACTTGTGGGGTCATGTTTCAACGAACTTAAATGTTAAAACATCAAACAAATATTGCTGTTAGCTCCTCATGATTTATTCATGTAGATAGAACGTTACTTTAAAAGTAACTCTCCTAAGGGCATTTCAGTAACTATCAAGTACATCATTAGTGAACTAAAAACTAGCGACAGTCGATTTTTCAGTGGTATTTGTTAAGTGTCAGGCTATGGATAGTGAATCGTTTGCGAAGTTTATCGCGATTGATAGCTAGTAGCAAGATTATTCGCGCACTTACATGCCATAGCCGAGTCTCTAAGCCATAAATAAAAAGCCGTTTCACTGACAGGCAACCGATTGAGCTGGCGCAGGAGCGGAGTGACGTGGTCCAACCTCGTTCCCAAGCCTTTTTCCCTTGGGGACGAGGTTGGACGTAGTCGTATTTTCTGGAGTTCGTAATAACTGGAGTTTCTTTATATCAGAAGCGGACGTGTTGGACCACACCGTGGAGCAATACAACATCTTTCTAAAAATTGGGGATGAGATTCAGATAACAAGAGAGTTTGAACTTTGACCTCGTATAACTGATGCACCGTGATAACAAAATTATAGGGAGTTGTATGGGAGAGAAACCTTTCTTATTTGAGGGTAAAATACAAACGATTTTTTAATAAAAGTTTCTCGCCTAAAATTCTTTGTTAGTGTCTTGTGTGGTCTTTTGGGTCGATTCGAGGCGATACCTGGGAATTTTAGTTCACACTACATCTACACTATTTAGGTATATCTGGACTCAGCGCGATTCCGGGTATAAAACATCTGTTGATGTTATCAAATAAATGGGTGCCTGTAAAAAAGCCTTCTCTTTCCAAATTGCCTTGTATTTGCTTGTGCAACAAAAGGAGAATTTGACCTTACATAGAAGTTAGGGCCTTATTCCTTACACCCCTTCAAATGAGCTTAAACACGTTCGTCAACATTTTTTGATAAGATGTTTCAAGAGACCCTATACCTCCGTCGTTTTTAGTGTTTCAGATCTCTTAGGGAAATGCGCCCTTCGTCTGTTCTATAGAATGTCAGATAGGAACCATCCTTTACACAGCCTTTTGTCTAAATATAAAGAATCATCAGCGCGTCTGAGACACAGATCATGTATCATGCCTAGTGTTAACACAGAGAGATTCAAAGATAGCTTTTTTAATAGACTAGGGTTTAGATATAACTTAGGAGTATGAATTTTTGTTATATTATTAGCTTGAATTTTTTTATTAGTTGACTACGTATTTTTAACATTTTCAACTGATGTAATCTTGCGCGCATGTATTTTATATTTTTATTGTTATATATGCATAAAATATATATGTTACATATTATTATCATATTATTATTTCAAATGATAACAGTGCCGTACTGCCACCTCCTCCCCAGGCGTGTCTCCTTCTTCGAACGTGGTGCGCATGGTTTTGTGGGACTGTTGCTTCCTTCCTATCAAGCCCTGCGCCCCCGTTTTCCCGCTCTTTCCACACAGGGGCACCCCTGCAAAGCGCACTTCAATATTAGGTCCGTCATAATGCTATGCCGAGCAGTGGGAAACGTGGAGGTCGACTGCTCGTGCAGAGTTGTCTTTACCAAAAAGCAGAATTTCATCGACACTTCAATAAAACTATCACCTCACCGTCAATTCTGTTGTCCTGTGTGTTCGATTTCCACTCTTTCCGTATATAAATCCCAGTTTCCTCCAATTCTTGAGTATTTTAAACTTCACTCATGAACCACCGCGTGAGTTTTCGTATAGTAGTCCGAGTTCCACGCTAGGCGATCTTTTCGAGTTGATGGTAAGGAGCTCGTAAGATCACCGACGACTGACAACCATAAGGTGGGCCGATAGTAGTTTTTCCAATGAATCTGGGCGGGTTTTTTTTTTATCTGAAACCCGGAAAAAACAGACTAACTAGGCTGTTCGATCGGAGGAACTTTTGGGCCCGAAATGTAGTTTTCTTCCCCTTTTCTACAGATTGCCGGTTGGAATAAATGTGATGGAATATTTTAAGCCTGGTGAATAAATGAGAATGATGTATATTAACCAGCAAATGACACAGGCATACTCGGAAAAAAAATTACAGTGCTCCTATCAGGAGTTGAACCTAAGACCTTCCGATTACTAGTTCGGATGCTCTACCACTGACGTACAGGAGACTCGTGGGAGCTAAGGCCATTAAACGAGGTTCATGGGACAAACAGTAACAGTATGCAGGATGCAGAATGCAGGATGTTTGTCCCATGAACCTGGTTTAATGGCCTTAGCTCCCATGAGTCTCCTGTAGCTCAGTGGTAGAGCACCCGAACTAGTCTGATAGGAATACTAGACTCGGATTTTCTTTTTCCGAGTATGCCTGAGTCACTTACTGAATAAATTAATATACATTATTCTCAGATTGCCGGTTGTTTTCGTACAAACTAACTCAACCTGTTTCTTCATTCTTGGAAAACTTTCAAAATTATCAAAACTTAATTTTTTGGTAATAAATTTTGTGCATGTAAAATAGTTTTATGGGTCAGAAATTTTTTCGGGTGTTTGAGAAACGCACTGTGACCAGGGGTGGTGTTCCTCCAAATCCCCCATAACCGGTACCAGGCCCAGTAGGCGTTTTTGTCAAATCCATATTTTATATCGATTGGCACCAATGAAATTTTGGTACAAAGTTTTGATATAAATGTGCCAAAGAAACTGAAAGATTGAATCCCTTCTTAGGCTCTGTTGACCTTGTAGTGACTTTCGAGAAACCGGCCTCAGTCCGACGCACCCTTTTAAGCATGAGAAAACCAAGATAGACCAAGATAACACACCTTTTCGGGATACAATTTGTCTGCCTAAACCAGGCATACCAAGCTGTCAGGTAAATTTGCACCAAACTTATTAAGGGAGTGTCTGCTAAAACCAGGCTTGCCAGAATAATTTCCTTTTCTAAAGCCAGATGAGATCTGCAAACTTAAAGGACATTGACATATTTTGAATTTTAGGTTGCATCACATTTCATTAACATATCATTAACAGACATTAACATATTACCCTTTACACATCATTTCCTTTAATTTTCGTATCATTGTCTTTCCAAGTTAAATATTGTAATTCAGCTTTAAACTGTACACAGTGAGCATCAATGTTGGTTAACATACTGCTTCATGCAACGCTCGTTTAAAGGGACTATGTTACCCCCAGGCGCATGCGCGCGTTGATGAGAAGGACTTTGAAATAGTTGACCCAACTTTTTCAAATACCGTCGGGGAGCTCAGGAAGCTGTTTTCAGCTGTTTCAATAGGCCATTTTACATTTGTTTGTTTAGTGACCTGGCCCTGGATTGGAAGCGAGGCTGGAGGTGACCTTGTTTTGATACAGACCTCACTGCCTTTCATATGTAAAAGCAAAGGTTTTAAGGTTTTAAGGTTTAAAATAGTTAGCATAAGAACAGCCGCATGATCTACATATGAAAAGCAGTGAGGTTTGTATCAAAACAAGGTCACCCCCAGCCTCGCTTCCAATCCAACGCCAGGTCACTAAGCACACAACTGTAAAATGGCCTATTGCGTTAATCTTCGGAAAGTTGGCAGAATGTTTTATTTACAGACGTTCTTTAGTACTAACTGGAGTTGTTTGTTGCGAAACGTTTGAACTCTTTTGCAAACAAATAAGTGTCAAACGGACTCTACTGCGCATGTCCCCCAGTTGACATAGTGCCTTTGACCGCTGTGTGAAACTACAACATGAAATTACTTTAGCAGCTAGTGTCTGCCACGTCCTCGGTACACCTCAAATCTGCGATGTTATTTATGCATCCGGGCACTCCTGTATTTAGAACGGCGAGCCTTTGAGCATACCCTGAATGCGTGTACGGTATGGTTAAACGTAGTGGTTTTGTTTGGAGAATATTAACGCCATGGATGTTTTTTCCAGTATGACTATGCCTATAAACAAGTACCGTTATAAAGGCTATACAAGGAGAAATAGTCTCTTAATCTCATTGTCTTTCCAACTCTTACAAAAATCTAGGGAAAAAAGCGAACGACGCGTTCGAAGCTTGACTGAGCAACTATGTAAATCAACCTCTGTGAAACTGCTGAAAAATTTGAGCTTGGCATAATATACAGCTTCATCCCATTTCTGCTTTCCATGCTAAACATGTTGGAAGAATATTTGTAGACAGCGTAATCTGAAATGATTAACCTTGGAGCGGTTTTCATTTTGGTGTCTTAAAACCGAACTCAAAGTTATTAATCTAACCAGACATAACGGACGTAAACAGTGCAATAGACCAATCATAACTCGAAGCAAATCAAGTGTAGCCGGCAACAAGCGCAGGAAAGCACGTGCGATCAAGTCACGATTGGTTTTGTTTTGCGGGTACTCATTAGTTGAGAAGGTGGCGCGAGACTTTACCAACCAATTTAACCTAACCAAAGGCGCCATTACCTTCGACACTTGAATGAGAATCCCTCTGATAAACTGTGAAAAAATCACTTCTTTCTATGGCGTTTGATTAATGATGGATTTCCATTGTTAAAAGTTTAAAATCCACAATAGGCCATTTTACAGTTCTGTACTAAGTGACCTGGCCTTGGATTGTAAGCGAGGCTGGGGGTGACCCTGTTTTGATACAAACCTGACTGCTTTTCATATGTAGATCATGCTCAGGTCATGCTGTTCTTATGCTAACTAGTTTGCATTTACACATCAAAAGCAGTGAGGTCTGTACAAAACAGGGTCACCCTCAGCCTCGCTTCCAATACAAGACCAGGTCACTCAGAGCGCACAACTGTAAAAGAGCCTATTAAATTAACTAAGGGTCGAATTTGTTAAATAAAAGAAATCGCTAAACTAGCTAAATTAAAAAGTATTAAAACCCAGCAATTTAAAAATAACCGGAGCCTATTCGTGATCACTGAACGGTGCACAAGTGATAACAAAGAGTGTACTGTTTGTAGCATACGCGCGATCCTCATGTTGGATCATGGGCTCTTGTCAGAAGTGATTTCTTTATCTGTTTAGTCTCTTTAAAGCGTCAGAGGTCTGGGTACAACTGCGATAAAAGATCCACTGCCTCTCGCTTTACAGAATACATGTGGGTTTTTTACTCAACGGAAAGTTTTTAATCATTTAAGCTGTTCACAACGACGATGACTCCGTGTTTCCTGACAGGCTGCCTCGTTTTCCTTTCGCCAAGTGGAGACGAACTTCACTGTCTTGCAGAGTCGTAGAGCGCCTACGGATACGTTTAGCAATGGAACGGACTTTGAATGGGCGCCACAAACCCGAGAACGTGGCTTGAAACTTGCTGTTACGAAAGGCGAAAAGGAATGGATTGAGCGCCGAGTTAAGGTAACCAAACATCAGGAGTACCACGTTAGCTTCGTGTGGAATTTTCTTTACGCAAGGCTCGCATAGAGTGGAAGCGATGCTAATGGAGAAGAATGGGATCCAGCAAAAGAAGAATGCCGCCACAAATATGGAGATTGTCTTTGCCGCTTGTTTGTTTCTTGTGTAAACTTTATTTTCTTCGTTGGAGCGCAATTTACGCGAGGTTTCACCGACAAAGGTACCCTCGTGAGTGCGAGCAATGAGGTATATCTTGATGTAAATACCACAGGTGATCAGGAGCGGGAGAATAAAGTTCAGTACGGAACTGAGTGTTATGTATTCTTTAGTGAAGGGAAAGTAGCACACCCCATCAAAGACGAACTCGTCATACAAGCGCCAACCCATGATGGGGATTAAGGCGAACAGGAAGCTGTAAAGCCAAATAAGGATGCTGATAATCAACGCACTTTTCCGAGTCATGAATCTGTGATTCAGGGGATCGCTGAGGCTCTTGTACCGATCTACGCTGACGGCCAGGAGGGTCAAAATCGAAGTGGGTACAGCGGTGAGGTAGATTGTTATCCAAGCCTGGCACAATGCTTCGCTGTGTCTCCAAGCGCCCTGGAGGATAATGGCCTCTATGTCGAAAGGCACTGCCAAAGACACTGTGAGCAGGTCGGAGAAGGCTAACGAGAAAATAAACATGTTCGTGGGATTGCGGTGAAGGCTCTTGTTGGTGATTATTGCGTAGCATACCATGAGGTTGCCAACGACTGCTACGACCACAATTAATATGTGACACACTACAACTGGGTACTGAAAAGACGGACCAAAGACGAAGTAGGTTTCTGTAGCGCCACTGTTGATACTGTTGGTAGTGCTGTTCATTGTAGTGTTCCGGTAATCTCTGTCTTCACTCACTTGACTGGTTCGTTTATTGCTCTTGTTGACCTAAGTGCAGTGTCACTCACTTCACTGTTTGCGCTTGTTGAGCTAAGAACAGTGTCAGATATTTAGCTTGTAACTCTTGTGTATGTTATGAAGCTTCTTTTACACCAGGCGTGTTTATCCCCAAATTAGCCGTCGAAAGTGGTTTGACAAATTAGGTGCCAAATTGATTTAGTGTCGGAAAGTTAATAGTTTACTTACACCTTAACAACCTCGCTGGTCAAAACGTAAACGATTAGTTTGATCTGCTGTATTTCAGATGCTCTTCCTCAATTAAGCTGAAAATGAGAAAAAATAGAAAAATATTGATTAGCGGCAGCATTCTAAAAGAGGAGTTATTTCTAGACTTTACGACTGCGCACATTGAAGTCTTCTTGTGTGCCACTCGCAAAATGCCCTTTTCTTTCTCGTGTATAATTCTATAGACAAATTTGGCCATGACGAAAATTACCTAAATGCTTCACTATTTTAAAGACAGAGTTGACTGTCTCACTCATTTCATGCCAACAGTTTTATTTTATTTAGTAATCGCACTGGGGTATGTGAAAATATTATTCCCACTTCACGGCGTAACGGCCGTGAGGATACTGCTCTTGATCAGTAGGAACTTTCCCGTAATACTGTCCGAAATTCTGTTCAAGGTGGTTATAACGTTTGAGTCTTCGGATGAAATTCCTAAGTGTTTTTCGAATAAAAGATTTGAAGCAGTCAGCTTTCCAGTGATATCGTCAATTTATTAGTCTCATGATCTCAGGTTGTTAAAATTTTTGACCTAATAGGGAAATCGTTAGTGGCGATTCAAGTGTACGATGTATGTGTCTGTTTAGCACGGTTTGCGATGCAAAGTGTTTCTTCTACGTATACTAATTCTGTGTTTGACGTTTTTTAAATGAAAGCTGTTGAGGTGCACTTTAATTTAATGCAATGATGTTTATTATTCGTCTGCGGATGAAATTCGACCTGAAGTATGATGGACCATTCAAACAAGAGTTATCGATAACAAGGCTCTTGAATTCCTGGGGTGCTGTTGTTGTCTGAGCAACTCCCCATGAGAGGACGGAAATATCGCGTACGGTAAGTACCTCCTGGTATCTCTCATAAATTCTCTCATAAATCCTTAGAAAACTTTTCTAAGGATTTGTGAGAGCTTTATCTGGATTATCTGTTTGCACTCCAGGTTTTGTCACCTATGCTTTCCGCTTTATGTCATCAAGTCGTAATAAACGTGTCTCAGTTATCATATGGAACAATGTTACGTATCAGTGACAAGTCATCACGGGGGGAATCCCGAATCATCGAGTTTGGATTCGAGTTCGAGTTCGAGTTGGACTTCGAGTTAGACTTCGAGTTGGAATCAGAGTTGTACTACTATAAAAATACAAAAAGCAAGATATTTCGTTATATTTTTTACTAATATAAAAATACAAAAAGCATAATACTTCATTATTTTCGAGAGCGCGCTCTGGAAGGGCTCTCGAATGAAATCGGACCTCCCCCCCTCTCCCCGTCTTCCCCAAACGAAGAATGGCATGTATACGACTTTTTTTGTCGAAAAATGTAGATACCTAAGCATGGTCTATACGAAAACGAAAATGGTGTACAACAAAAGAAAACAGGTTCGATCTGTTCAATTTAAAAATACCAACGAATTTTCAATAAAAAATATCCCTACCTGAACTCCCTTGTCTGTTGTCCTTTCTCTTATGTGGTTTTTGGAAGGATTGAGCGCGATTTCAGTGAGTTTTAGTTCCATTGATTTTCTCTCTTGTGTGGCGATACAATGTAAGTGTTGTCTTCGTTTCATCATCGATCTAAACAGTCTTTTGGAAGATACTGAATAAACAAATAACGTTTTGTCGTTGGATTTATCTGTCCGTAGCTTTATATGCTTAGACGGTCGAGTGGCTTACTACAGTGTATTAAACTACAGTAGGTCAGATTTTTAATTACCCGAAAGATATCGCCTGGCGGTTAGTTGTCTTTTCCGTGCATTTATAATTTTGAATTTTCTGCTAGGCTAGTAATCGCGGGTTTGTTTTCTCATCCATACACTTTCAATAGCTCCCACCAGTTCGAGACTTGACCCTTGCGAGTTACTCACATCGCATCGCCAGTCAAATAGACTGACACGTTTTATTCAAGCGGCTCAGCGGCTCGCCAGTCAAATTGAGTTTGTTGATACTACTAAGAACTTGATTGAACGAAGCGTCTTATTATTACGCGTCTGTTGAAATAATACAAGCGGCGGTGGTCCCCTGTGAGAAAACGATCGTCGCCCGAAGGGTAGAAAGAGGCGTAAGCGATTTTTACGGATGGCGGAAATCGGTGAAAATCGATAAATTGATTTCGTGTGTCAAATCGATCTTATCGATTTTTCATGAAGTCCAACTCGAAGTCTAACTCGAACTCTAACTCGAGGTCCAACTCGAATCCAAACTCGATGATTCCCTACTCCTCACTTGGCAAACTTTGATACGGAATATGAATAAAATCGGGAAATCCGAACCACCTCCACTGACATGATCGGCTCTGAAGGGAAGCCAAAGTCACGAGTCAGCTGACGAGGAAATAAATCAGCACTAAAGAATTCTGCGGCATGCCGTCGCTTATGAAAGCGTGATTATCATTGGATGAGAAAGAGAAAATTTGGGAAATTCACGGTGGTGGATTTTCATTAACTATTGTGTTGAGATATAAGTGATGCCATAAGAGTGCCAATGACAATGAACTACCGACTCATAATATTGAAATATGGATCAAAACTTGTAATAATATGTTATAAAACGCTATTTTATAGGTGTTATGAAATTTAGTTACTTTTAGTGACAGTTATTGTTGTCATTCCAGAGTCATTTTTAAGCAAGGGATCGTATCTCGTAACATTTTTGACTGAATAGTAAACTACTGTCCAACCTCCCGTAAGCGACCACCCATAAAGATATGTGGTCGCTTACCATAGGTCAGACCGCAGGTGGTCTAAATTTCGGGTAATTTACACATCGTAATTGCGGAGACCTAACCCTTTTGCTAGTGCTTATCGAAACCCATAGCAATAACTTTTCTTAGCTACAAGTATATTAAGACTGGTCCAAAATTATTCTAGGTAAAAAGTCTTAGGGTCTATAATGATTGATTGTATCTCACAAATTACTTTATACAGAGAGTGCATGAGACAATTCTTGTGAAAGAAACTTGACTCATATCACTCCAGGTGGCGCTGTCTACATTTTTCAGGGAACGGAACCGACATAAGCTCAAATATAAGCTCAAAGACGGCTACATTGACGAAAAGACGAAACAATACCTTATACAAACTGACGTTAAACCTGGACGCTTTTACATTTTACCTAAAATTCACAAAACTGGTAACCCAGGACGCCCCATAGTTTCATCTAACAGCCACCCTACTGAACGTATCTCACAATTCGTTGACTACCACATTAACCCTCTCGTCTCTTCCTTGGATTCGCACATTAAAGACACTACTGACTTCCTTAACAAACTCTCTAACCTTGGGACTCTACCTAATAACGCCATGCTTGTCACTCTCGACGTTTCATCATTGTACACCAACATTCCACACAACGAAGGAATTGATGCTTGCCGTCATTTCCTTGAAACTCGTACGGACAAACACATTCCTACTGAGACACTTTGTGACCTTTTACGCATAATACTGACCATGAATAACTTCACATTTAATCAGCAACACTATCTTCAGGTCCATGGTACTGCCATGGGTACTAAGATGGCTCCTTCATTTGCTAACCTTTTTCTCGGCATTTTCGAAATTAACGCTCTCTCTAATGCTCCTTTCCATGTCCATACCTGGTGGAGGTTCCTTGATGATATTTTTATGATTTGGACTGAAGGTCTAGATCATCTTAAAATATTCATCGATTACCTCAATAATATTCATCCCACTATTAAGTTCACTAGCAGTCACTCATTAACTAACGTTCCTTTTCTCGACGTAATGGTATCTCTACATGACGGCACTATACAAACTGACCTATACACTAAACCTACAGATAAACACCAACATCTTCTTAGTTCATCATGCCATCCTCAACATACTAAAACATCTATTCCATTTAGCTTAGCTCTTCGCATCCGCCGTATCTGTTCTACTAACGCTACATTTCAAATCTGCATTAATGAATTAAAAGCTTATCTCCTCGCACGAGGATATCATAACACCTTCCTTGACTCACAATTCCTACGAGCTGCTAATATTTCTCGCACTGACGCTCTGCAAACTAACCGTAACGACTCTATTAACCGCATACCTTTTGTCGTTACATATAACCCAGCACTTCCTCACCTCTCTAATATATTACGCAAACATTTTAACATATTACTTTCCTCCGACCGTTGCAGGGAAGTTTTTAAACACCCACCTATCGTCGCTTACAGACGCACTTCCAACCTTCGCGACATTTTAGTTAAAGCACAGCTACCGACTGTCACCGCTCCTAACAGCACTAATTCACCACCAGGATCTTTCCGCTGTGGACAAAATCGCGCCACTTGTCCTTACATTACTAACGGTCTTAAACATTACACATTTTCTTCCACAGGCGAAACGCGTAACATCACTTCACACATAACCTGTAACACCAAAAATTTAATCTACATGGTACAATGTAACCGCTGCCATTTACAATACATAGGTGAAACTAAGCGACGTCTCAAAGACAGATTCAACGAACATAGACGCCCAGTTGACAAAACTAACATTACATCCAAACCAACCACTGTTTCTGAACATTTTCTTTCTCGACCTAACCACTGCCACACTGACATGCAACTGATACCACTTGAAGTTATTCAATCAGAAAAGCCAGAGAGTCTTTTCTTATAGATTTAGCGGGGACCTTGGAACCCCACGGTTTGAATAGACGTGATGAATTGTAATTTTTTTATTTTATTTTACTTATTTCCTCATCCTTTGGTACCACCTTGTAAACGTCATTTCCGCCGCTCCCATGTATTGCAACATCCTCCATAATATAATATTGTAATTTCATTCATATAATTTAGTAACATCTAAACCTGAAGAAGGCTGGTTTGGCCAGCCGAAATATTGTTTTAAAATATATTACGTTGCGTCAGCTTTGCAGTAGTCTTTGGACTTCTCATCGTCTTTTATAAAACCTGTGATGTCCGTGGTTACCAGCATTAAAAACACCAGCAGGCCTGTAGGTTGCAAAACAATCCCGCACTTGTGCGTCGATAACTTTGGAGCTTACAATAAACTGCTGCAGGACAGTTGAACGCACTTTATTCTCTCAGAGGCCCGGGGGGGGGGGGGGGGTACTCCTCGGAATTCTTGGTGGGGGTGTGCCGCCCGGGTCTTCAAATCCCGACCCTATTTCAGACCTAAACATGCCATTTTCCACACCCGTTTTCAGACCTGACCTCTAAAATTCATACCCGTTTTCAGACCTGATAATTATGCATCAGTGTTGACGGAAAGAGTAAAAGTAAGCTGGAATGACATAGTTTATCTATTTCTTTTTCTCGCTATCAGTTAGTCGTTCCAGTTACGTACTGAGAAGAAAAATATGTTTGTAAGCTTTCGTAAATGTTCCCGGCCCCAAAAAACCCGACCCGATTTCAGACCGTAATTGTTAAAATCTATACCCGTTTTCAGACCAAAACGGCTCAAAAACCATACCCTTTGGGGCGGCACATACCTATATACCTTATATAGGGGAGTACCCCCCCCCGGGCTCAGAGGCCACGCGTGTCAGTTTAGTTTAAGCTCAAAACGTGCACTGACATTAAGGATTAAATCATTACACACCGCACGACAGCTTAACACACTGGACTCTCCTACAAGGGATTCAATCCGAGTAAAGTTTATTTCAGTGTACAGTATAGTGCATGTGTATTTTATTAATTGTTTCAATGTTAAGCTATATCAGGAGACACTTCCAGTAGCTCTGACTGTGAGTTTTACGTCGTCCGCTGTAATGATGTGGCCAATATATTAAGGCGACACATATTTCAATTGCCGCCCGTGAGAGATACAGCAGATTGTGTGTCTAGTAGTCGCCCACGGGAGGTTAAAAACAATTGAAAATTTTAAACAATCATCTCTAAAAGTGGTCGCTTACGAGAGGTGGTCGCCTACGAGAGGTTCCATCTATAGTGATTTGACTTGAAAAGGCTTGGTATTTTGGAAAAAAGTGGTCGCTAATGAGAGGTGGTCGCAAAGGGAGGTTCGACTGTACTTCCGTTAACGTTAATTCGATTCATGCTCACAAGTTATTTGAGAAAAGACGTAAAATACATGAAAGTATTCACTAGATGAAAGTAGTGTTTGAATCGTACTTGCTTTATTTTGTGACGAGAATTTACAAAGCTACAACCTTATACAAACATGACAAAAACTGTCGGAAACTTTTCGGCAGAAAATATCTCATGGAGAATGTTGAAAAAAATCATTTCCGACCCTCTAGATTTCACAATTTTCTGGAGGAGGATGGCTCCAGACCCCCGTACAAACTCGCGACCCCGGCGCTCGTTTTCAAGTCGTCCCTCCCGGTCCTCCCCTCCCCAGTTGACAACAGGGGCCGCCGTCCCTGTTTTAACTGACATATTGGTTACCGGATACCTTCGCGGGTGTCCTTCACGAAAAAATATATTTGCGCGCTGTCTTAAATGCAACAACCATAAACTATATATCAGTACAAAGCTAATGAAATGTACTATCCGGTAAAAATTATTTCGCTTTGATTTTTTCTAGCCGTAAGGAGAGTGCGTCCGAAAAGTTCAAAGCGACTGATGTCTCTTTGAGCGAATTTATTGGGTATTTAATTCGACCGCAGAATCAAAACTACTGCATCATATTAATCACAAGGCATTAATCTTCAAAATCGTGAGAGGCTTTTTTGATATTCCTATTGGTTGCCTCGCAATTTTACTGTCAATTTTGATGATCAAAAACTCACCGATATGTTTTACGACGAAGGCCATTGCGGGAGATCAATTTTACAAAATGGAAATCCCTCGCGCAGTTGTTTTGCTCGGTGTCTTGGAAATCGACGGGCCAAATTTCAAGGCAATCCGTCAAATCTTTGTACCGTATAAATTACTTTGAAGAGAGCACACTCGCATAAAAACTAAGTAGGTTTTTTCCGCTTCTAAAGGCTTACAAACACTTCACGCCCTTGCTGCGCCATATTTCAACACTGTGGATGCCGCCGACGTCGAAAGCCAATACAATTACAGGAGACCCTCTGCTGAGTCCCCTGAGTTTACTGGTGTCGCGCGAAAAATAGTTGAGTGCGTGACTGCAGTTCTATTACCAGTCAGAATTTCTCGGATTTCCTTGCGAAATGCCGGGCAGAAAAAATTCTTCGAAGAAAAGGAAAACTGCAGTGGCCTCGACGGTGAGCCCCATCGATCCGAAAGAAAAGCTGCAGGCAAAATGCGGTCACTGGGGTACTTTGAAGGACTATTTATATATACCATTATCCATGTGTCGCAAGCTTGCAGTTCAATTTCCGAGTTTTTCTGCGTTGCAGGTTTGATGGAGATACTTTCACCCGCAACCTGGAGGCCAGCGTTGAGCGCAATATGTGGGGAGGGAAAGGGCCTCAAAGAACTCGATATATCGATTTTTGTACCTGGGCTTATGCGCTACGCGCTTATGCGGTTTCGGCAAGAGTTTTTCCCCATCCTTCATCGGAAACTTTCTTCTTCATTTTCTTAGGACCAGTTTTCTTCTCAGTTTTCAACCACGGACTCTTTTCTTTCTTATTTTAGGCCATACACGATACGCAAAACGAACACAAGCTAAAACTTGGTGTGAATAAATCACAAGTTGCAAACGTCAACGAAAGGAAGAGAGGCGACATGGAATGAACGACTCCGAATGTCTTACCACGAAAAGCATCACGGGAAGTCCTGACGCTTACACATTTTAATTGGCTTATAGCACTCTGGTGGGTGATAGAATTTCATTTGAAAAAACGTTCTTGTTGATAATTCGCTCACGCCTCAAGGTTTGTAATATTATTTTTTTTGAAAATGAAGCGAGACTAGTAATGTTTAATTTAACCCTATCGGTAAGAATTTTTTTTGTAGTTTTAGCTTCTTTGCTTTTATC
>NW_028145442.1:1727500-1745000 GCF_977016875.1 Pavona decussata | reverse complement strand
AGCTGTCTTCAAGGGACTGTGTGATTTAATTGATGCAGCAAAAACTCGAACAACTCCATATCATCCTCAGGGGGATGGGCAAGTGGAGAGGCTAAAAAAATCACTGGTAAAAATTTTGTGCAAATTGATTTCTGACCATCGCCGGGACTGGGCGGACTTTGTGCCAAAAGCGGTTCTTGCGTACAATACCAGCGTGCATGAGTCAACTGGATTTACACCTTACCGTCTAATGTTTGGCCGGGAAGCTATTTTGCCTCTTGACGCAGTTCTGAAGCTAGAGACGTCACCGCCCCAGAGAGGGGGACAGAGTTATCCCGATTATGTTGTTCAGCAGAAGAAGCAACTGGAGGAAACAGAGCACATAGTGAGAGAGAACCTCAAGCGGGCACAGAAAACTCAGAAAGCTTATTACGACACCAAGTGCCATGGTCAGCGGTTTCATGTAGGAGACCGAGTCTGGTATCGAAACCGAGCCAGGTCAAGAAGGAAGAAATTCCTTAAACCTTGGTGTGGTCCTTGGAAAATTGTGAAAGCCCTGACTGATGTTACCTATTGCATTGAAGAGGAGAGGAGGAAAGTGGGGGAGCGACGCAACAGAAAGGTGGTCCATTTCAATTACCTGAAACCATGTTTAACTCCGCCGCCAGTCTATGAGAAACCTCCTCCAGCAACCACTTCCGGAGAAGCGGCACGATCAAAGTCGAGAGATGTGCTACAGCCAACTCAGGCAGGGGCTGATGACACTGGTGGGGTCGAGTTAGAATGGCTAGAAATTCCTGTTGTTCTGTCCACAGAGGGCCATCAAACGCCTTAGGTTTAGGGCGCGAGTGCTACCCTTGGTCCGGATGCACAGCCTCCGGAAGTACCTTATCAGCCGGAGGTCCCCTCTGAGAACAATGAATCAAGACAAATTCCAGTTAGACCGAGACGTGAATGAAGGGAGCCATCGTGGCTTGAAGACTATGTTAGGACAGTTGTTGTTTACCCTACGTGGCCTCTTACTCTTGTTGGAACAATTGCTTATTAACTTTTTATTAACTTAATCTCTAACCTCTGACCTTATATGGGAGGGGGTAGTGAAGCGTAGGGCATGAGCCCGAGTTAGCTCAGGCATGCGTTGTAAGTTGTGACGCGAACATGCTTGTAGTCGAGCTTTCATGTTGTGTTTTAGACTGATGTACGATAAACTGTTTTTGAGACTAGTTGTGTCTTTAGTAGTGTTACATGCGATGGCAATTCTAATGGCACCTTTTCGCTCTCTAGGAACTTGTAGTTGCGGACAATCAGTCTCCATAATTTACGCTTCCATAAATTGTAGGATGGTGTTTTGTTCGAGGGATCCTGGATGGAACTTGAAGGAGCCAGAGAATGTTGCACGGAACTTCAAACTCCTGAGGAAATATCAGCACAAGCTCGACTGCCTAATATTTAACATGCCCTTCATCTGTGAGTTCAAACCAAAGCTTAACAAACAATGTGATTCTATCCGCGCGAAGTTGTTTATTAATTATCCCACACTTCATTGTTTCTTACTACACCTTTTAGCGTTTTTATTACTATTAATATCTAATCACTTGTCATCATGTGATTCCATGTGATTCGTGAAAGGAACGTTATTTATTCTACTAGCTTTTTATGCATTATTCCCCTATTTCTTAATGTTTCTATGTAAATACTTTAGCACTCTCATGCACTTTGGCGACTTAGTTATTCCAAGACATTACAATTGCATATTAATATGCAGGGTTTATTCTAAGTTATCCTTAACACCGAACTTAGTACGGACCGTTGAACGGTCGAACCGTCGATCGCTTTTAGCGTTTATTTTTATAATTAAATCTCGCTCCAAGAACTCACGGAGTCGAAGAATTGGAATAAACATGACGAGATTCACGAGGTGCTGAAATAGCGGACCCCTACTGGTTTTGCCCTAGTAAATAGCAAAAGACGCGTTTGTCTGTAAACATGGCGCATCCGGCGCTGGCACAGAGTAAAGTTCTGGCTCTGAACTAAAAGACGTACTGTAAAGCGTCGTGCACTCAAAGCTATAAAGCGATGGTCCTCGCAATAGCTCTTTTCAGTGTCAAAACAGGAAAACAGCCGGGTTTGTCGCGCCCAACCAGGGTTGTTTATTAACGGTAAAAATATTCGCACAAAATGTTTCCGTTTAATTAATGCCCACCGAAACAGGAAAACACTGCTACGGTTCAGACTCACTTCAAATCACAGAAAATACAAGTCAAACTGTTTTTCGCAATCAACTAATCAGCACCAAGGTTTTCATACGCGATTGTTTTTTGGTCAAAGCCGAAAATCTAAGCAATGATCACCTTCCTTATTCAAAGTACGCTTTGAATATATGTTTCGTATCCAGATCTTTCTTTCAGTTCAACCAGTGCCGCTCGTTATAAATTTCCCAAACTTAAAAATTCTCCATATTTCCGCTTACTGCCCAAAGAACCACGCTATACTTACATTTAAAATATCACTACCAAGTGGCCTGTTTCGTACTCTTAGAGGGTAGGAATTTTTTCCTTAAACATCAGTTGAAAAAGCGTATACGATCAGTCTCTTCCACGAAACTGTCTCCTCGCTGCGTAACTATTTTCGCTAGTTATTGGGAAGCTCCCGACCGCATCATATAACACTCCTAAGCAGTGCAAGGAATTGTTATTAACCCTAGCAGCCTCATGCCTCAGGAAAATGGTATACAGACATTCAGTTGGTCATGCCAAAATTACATTCCTCAAGGTTTATAATTACAGCGAATTTCCGTAGAGTAAAAGTTTGATATTTGTTTCCTCGCCGTCAGTTAACGCTTCGAACTTGATACCTGCAATATTTTGCTCCTCGAATTTAAGGTGTTGCCTGAAGTTATTCTGTGTGATCACGTTCTTTGCTAATTAAAAGAGCCGCTATTCATCAATGGTGACCATAAGAAGCTTAAAACAAAGAACATTTTTATTTCCAGGGGCGTTGGAACCCACTTACTTAAATCATCCATAAACCTAAATAATGGACTGTCACTGACTGGCATCAATCAAGTCGAATATGGCGCCATATAGTGTGACAGGTTGAATCAATTGTGGCTCGGTATTTTTCATTTCATGTTTCAAAACCTTCCTAGCACAAAAGTACCTCCAATATGCAATTATTGAGTCTGAGAACAAATAATACTGCTTCCTCTGTTAAAGAACAAACCCCCTCATTCTACCTGTACGACTCAGGTACCCTGGACCTACTTTAGCAAACCCTTTTGTTTTTGATTTTTTAAGGGATTACTCCGGTGTCCTTGTTTTTGATAGAATCTTAATCATCTGGATTGCGTTTCCAAATTATTTCCTCCATGCCGTTAAGCCGGCATGCACAAAGTCATGGAAAAGAAAAGAATTCCTTTCTTAAATGGGAATGGGGTAAAATTAGAATACTAAGAACAAATGACCTTGTCAACTGTGTTGATGAAACCAACCATTCGTATAATCGGGGTAGTCAGAAGTGAGATTAACTCTAGTGATTGATTTTTGGAAAAGAGTGGAGGTTGAGTGAACCAGTATACTTCTTTTTACAGTATACTCTAGCGGTATCTGCCAGTATACCGCGAGAGTTTAATTTGCCCCTTGGGTCGCTGATACATAGAGAGGTATGTGGAGTCCTCTAAAGGACTGAAAGTAACTAGAATACGACAAAATTTCAGTATGGAAAATATGTTTATTCACACTTAACGTCTGATCTTTCATTAAGTCTCAAGGGAAAGAAACCTTCTCGATTTAAATTTCTTGAGTTTAACTGATTAAGTATTTAATGAAGCTATCAGAATTTCCCGTTACGATTGGGTGACATCGTCAATCGGCCAAGAACATCGACAAAGAGCCGATCAAAACAAAAGCGACCTACTAGAATACTTCTTCCATTGAAAACAAGAGATCAATATGATTGTGCTGACGAACTCCATTCGAGTTTAAAAATTCACAAGAACGCATAGGTTCTACTTTTCATTGGCAAAGTGATTTGCAGTGTAGAAAAGGAGCTAGTTTCTAAAGAAACTGTGGTATTGCGTCGGTGGGGGGTAGAGACGAATCAGTGTTTGGTTTAATCAACAGAGTTGATAAGTAATTTAGTCACCGAGAAATTTCAAAGCTGAGGTTTCGAGTGTTAACCCTTTATCAGAGCGGATCACAGTTTGCAGTGTATTGAGTTGTTATGATGATGGCGGTGTAATTAAAAAAGTAAAAGCAAATGATAGGCTCATAGTTGGTTTACCATCCAGTCCAAATGATTTAAGGTATGAAGTTATTACTTGCTTGAGTTTAAAAATAACACATCTGAAGCTCGGCCTAGCCTGGAAACTCAAGGTTCTCTCTTAAGAAATATCTTGGAAGGTGTATACTAGCTAGGGTGTGAGAAATACGTGTACCCTACAGGGTAGTGTCGACATTAAGCGCTCAACCGAAAAGCACGGGAAAATAATACTGCAAAAAAAATTGAAGTGAGAACTAAACGATTTCTCCTCAACTCTTCCATTGTATATCCGCTAAAATTGACTGTAGCAAAAATAATATTTCTTATTGAAGATTGAACTTACCTGAGTAGATATGTCGTCGCCAGATCCTCAAGAAAATAAAAGGATTTGTTATCATTATGACTTCATTTAACATCATTGAAATACAAATGTGACATGCCCTCGCTAAACCATGCCAATCGAGTAGACAACCTTTATCTTTATCCAACAGAGCGCAGCTTAATTTATTTTTAAACTCGAATGAAGCTCGTCGGCACAATCATATTGATCTCTTGTTTTCAATGGAAGAAGTATTCTAGTAGGTCGCTTTTGTTTTGATCGGCTCTTTGTCGATGTTCTTGGCCGATTGTCGATGTCACCCAGTCGTAACGGGAAATTCTGATAGTTTCATTAAATACTTAATCAGTTAAACTGAATTTAAATCAAGGAAGTTTCTTTCTCTTGAGACTTAATGAAAGATCAAACGTTTAGTGTGAATAAACATATTTTCCATACTGAAATTTTGTCGTATTCTAGTTACTTTCAGTTCTTTAGAGGACTCCACATACCTCTCTATGTATCAGCGACCCAAGTGGCTAATTAAACTCTCGCGGTATACTGGTATACCGCAAAGTATGCTGTAAAAAGAAGTATACTGGCTCACTCAATCTTCACTCTCGTTCCAAAAATCAATCACTAGAGTTAATCTCACTTCTGACTACTGACTGTTTTATCAACACAGTTGACCAGGTCATTTGTTCTTAGTATTCTAATTTTACCCCATTCCCATTTAAGAAAGCAATTCTTTTCCTTTCCATGACTTTATGCATGCCGGCTAAACGGCATGGAGGAAACAATTTGGAAACGCAATCCAAATGAATAAGATTCTATCAAAAACAAGGACACCGGAGTAATCCCTTAAAAAATCAAAACCAAAAGGGTTTGCTAAAGTAGGTCCAGTGTACCTGAGTCGTACAGGTAAAAATGAGGGGGTTTTGTGCTTTAACAGAGGAAGCAGTATTATTTGTTCTCAGACTCAATTATTGCATATTGGAGGTACTTTTGTGCAAGGAAGGTTTTGAAACATGAAATGAAAAATGCTGAGCCAGAATTGATTCTACCTGTCACACTATATGGCGCCATCCAAATTCGACTTGATTGATACCTCAGTGACAGTCCATTATTTAGGTTTATGGTTGATTTAAGTAAGTGGGTTCCAACGCCCCTGGAAATAAAAATGTTCTTTGTTTTAATCTTCTTATGGTCACCATTGATGAATAGCGGCTCTTTTAATTAGCAAAGAACTCGATCACATAGAATAATGCGCCGATCAAATTGAAACTTCAACCCCCCCCCCCCCGGGCAAACCGCGGGCATTTGACTATTTTCTGTGCCAGGGGAGTGGGGAATTTGACTGGTGAGGTCTTCCCGGGGGTGGGACATTTGACCTTGCCTGGGTGGGGTGAGGAAAATTGAACCGGAAGTGTCAGGTTTCAAATCGTTTTTTTTTTTTTGGGGGGGGGGGGGGGGGCGCCGAAGACGCCAACAGCTATAAATACGTGTTTGGACGAGATGAAAGAGTTTAAAGGAAGAGATATAGCATTTGTGAGCGATTGGCTTACAAAAAAAGGTCTTTAAAAGTGAGAGTGCTTAAATCTTAATTTTCTTTTATAGATTGTATATACACGATGTAGAGTTTTTATACAATGAGTCAAGCTGCGCCTTTGTCCCGCATTTGTGTCTGCAGAGGTTTTTAGAATAGCCATGAAACAGCAGTGAACACTGAAAGAAAAAAGAAACATTGCCGAATGAAAAAGCGCTGCGTTGGCTCCCTGCCACACTCGAACAGTCTACGTAGCCGGCTAACTCATTTTAAATATGTTATTATGTATTTCTCGTTAAACAACCTTTGCCGTGTTTCGGAGTTACGGTGAGGGTAAAAGGCGGCATGAGTTTGCGGAATAGCATGTGGCATGACCTGCGGCATGGCATAATTATGCGAAATACGATACTTGCGGAATGACTTTTAAGTCATTCATCCTTAAAAGGAAATAATTTAACTGAAGAGCGCGTCCTGTTTTCGCGCCAATGTTATAATTTTGGATGTTGTGGACTCCAAGCTGAATATTTAAAAACAATTAGACGACAGAAAGAGGATTAGAAACTACAAGGCTGGGATAAGTCAAGTCGATCGCTGGTTAGGAAGGAGTGAGGGTAAAAAGACACCGTTATGACGACATCATAATGGGATTTTATGTCAAGGCATTTGATAATGGTTTGCAGGCCAAGGCGGCAGGGTCTAAGCCTATCTTGTTTCCAGCCAATCAGAATTTAGGGTGTTCCGGACTATATCATTCTCAGGGGAGCTTTTCCATGTGCTCGCCCCCTTTCGATCGCTCACCATCACGTGGTTCACATCGCTGGTTTGAACCAATTTTCAGCATCTTAGGCAAGTACCCTCTTTTCATTTTATCTTTCCTGTTATTCAATGGCTGAGCCCCGTGTTCTAGTTCTGGGCGATTCTTTTATTCGCCGTTTGCGCCTTTCCCTGTCCCGTGAATCTTACGATTTCCATGTTCATTTTAAATTATCTCACCGTGCCTTTATAAAATGGCATGAGGTCGGTGGCCGTACGGTTTCCAAAACGCTACATCTTGACTTGAATATGTTATCGAGTCCTTTCGACCGGAGATAGTTATAATGCAGTTGGGTTCCAATGATTTAACAGACTCCGACCCTTTACATGTTAGCTCAGTTATTGAAGATTTTGCTAGGCTCTTGCATGACACTTACGGTGTTAAGGTTATCTGCGTGTGCCAGATCATCATGCGTCAGGGCGCAGTGGCTTTTCATCGTAAGGCCAAGCTGTTAACGAAATACCTTCGGGTAGTTTTAGAGCCTATACCTTATGCTATCTTTTGGGGCCATAGGGGGTTTTGGCGCCCCACTCTGAACTTTTACGCACGTGATGCTGTGCATCTCAATTCCTTGGGTCAGGAAAAATACCATCGTAGTCTTAGGGGAGCAATCCTAAGGTCCTTGAGCCTGTTCAGTTCAATTTCGTCTTGTTGAATTTTCAACGTTTCATTTCATTTCCCAGTCGAGCCTTTTAAAGTTTACGTACTTCCCTCGCCATGCCTTTGTTTTAGTGACAGCCGTTTGTGTTACTGATTTGCTGCCTTTATTTAATTGGGCGCATTCTAATTTGGCTGCACTCACTGTTCTACAGAACTGTTGTTTGCCTTCCGTGCATAACAGTTTGTCTTTGCCGGCGTTGGCATAATCCATACTTTGTATCCTGGTGAATATTATGAGTGTGCAATCCTATTCGACCGCCCTTAGTTGGGTGTGTCCTCAATGCACTTTGATATTCTTTTCCCAGGCATTCATGTCACTAAATTCTTGCTACATGGCTCACCTTTTGGTTTTAAGCAGAGTTCGGTTATTCGTCACCATTATGTGTGCGTAGCTTAGCCACATTACCATTTGTTAAACAAACAAACAAAAAAAAAATACAAACAAAAAACAAAACTCAAAGGAAGATAAACACCCCGGCTCAGACCTTTGATTAATTTGCTCCTCTTTGACTCCAAGGAAAGGATGGACATTCTATAGTGAAACAATCCCTAAGAATATCTGTTGACCTTCATTATAGCGGTCAAACTAGTTTTTACTCCAGTCTCATGAAGATGAGTGAATACCATAATTTCCCCAACTTTAATTGTTACACATTGAATGAAAATAACATCAAACAATATATAGATCTTATGAAAAAGAAATATATTTGTTATTGGCACCAAACCCTTCAACACTCACAAAAACTCAACTTTTATTACACAATCAAAAAAACCTAATAGCCCCTCTGCTTACCTAGATCTCACAAGGAAAAACTCTTCTAGGAAAGCATTAGTGAAACTAAGAATAAGCAGCCACAAGCTTTTGATTGAACGGGGAAGATACGACAACATACACCGTAATGAAAGGGTGTGTAATGTTTGCAACTGTAAAACCATTGAAGACGAAATTCATTTTTTATTAGATTGCCAAAGTTACTCTTCTTTAAGAGATATGTTCTTTACTAAAATAGAACCTATCCTATCTAAACTTTACTATCGCATCTAATGAACTCAACTAACTATTTTATAAACATCGTTATACAACAGACGATTACAGGACATTGCCATCTTCATGTATAAGATTAGGGATGAATTAATGCCACAGAGACTTTGTAATCTTTCCCAATTAGACAGTGGTTCATATTACTTAAGGAAGCGAGAATTTTTTCAACTTCGATTTTCTTCGGTGACATATGGAAAACACTCACTTCGTTACCTAGGGCCTAAACTGTGGAATGATCTCACTCCTAGAATAAGATATCAACCCTCTCTGAAGCAATTTAAAAGAGTCATACGTAATCAGGACCTTACTGCCCTAGCAGCAAATGTCAATAACTGTCGAGGCTGCAACCTATGCCGAGAATGACTAGGGTTTACATGATTTTTGCGATTGATGTATGAAATTTTATTAATATGGTTTACGATGTAAATTTTAATTCATTTTTTTTTTCAGCTAGAATTTAGTTAGGTGTCCACTATTAGTAGAGGGGACTTCTCCCCTCAGCTACATTCCTTGGCATGTTAATATAGTTATTATTATTATTATTATTATTATTATTATTATTATTATTATTATTATTATTATTAGTATTATTACTAACACTCAATTAATTTCATTTGTTTCCTCGTACTTCGAATTAAGAGATAAACTTCTCTCCGGAATGATTACTTCTACGGTATGAATAGTTTAAAATAAGCAAAGACTTCAGTACTTCATTTCTTTATTTATTTTTAATTTTTTTATTATTTTTCTTTTATATTTATTATTTTTTATTTATTTTATTTTATTCTATTTTAAGCATCCTCTCTTGATTTTAAGTTATCTTAGGAATTAGTTAACGAATCAATAATTAGCTATGAATAGCTTTTGCAATACTGTATTTGTTATAGTCATGCAAAGAAAGCTTGTTGTTGTTGTTGGGTGATCGTTTCGAGTTGATGGTAAGGAGCTCGTAAGATCATAGCACGACTGACTTCCATATTTACAGCCATAAGGTGAGCCGATGGTAGTTTTTTAAATGAATCTTGGCGGGTTTGGTATCATTGATATTTGGCATTTTTTGAACTGAAACTCGGAAAAAACAGACCAACTAGACTGTTCGATCCGTGTCAGTTCGAGCAAGGTGTGCGTCCGCTTCTCAAAGCCGAGTCCCGAAGAACTTTTGGGACCGAAATCTAGTTTTCTTACCCCCTTTTCTACAGATTGCCGGTTATTTTCGTACAAACTAACTCAACTTGTTTCTTAATCTTGGAAAACTTAAAATGTTTTTACTTTCAAAAATTATCAAATATTGAGTTTTGGGCATTGAATTTTGTGCATGTAAAATAGTTTTATGGCTTCGAAATATTTTCGAGAGTCTGAGAGACGCACTGCCAGGAAGAGGTGGCAGGCGGGGGTCCTCGAAACCCCGATGCCCAGTAGGCGTTTTTGTCAAATCCATATTTTTATCGATTGGCTACAATGAAATTTTGGTACAAAGTTTTGAAATACGTGTGCCAAAAAAATTGAAAGATTGAATCCCTTCTTAGGCTCGGTTAACCTTGTCGTGACTTTCGAGAGTCCGGCCTCAGTCCGACGCACCCTTTCAAGCATGAGGAAACCAAGATCAGTAGACCAAGATAACACGGCTTTTCGTGCTAAAAATTGTCTGCCTAAACCAGGCATACCAAGCTGTCAGGTAAATTTGCACCAAACGTATTAAGGGAATGTCTGCTAAACCAGGCTTGCCAGAATAATTTCCTTTTCAAAACCGGGTGGGGTCGCCAAACTTAGGATTGACTTAAAAGACTTCGAATTTTTTGTTGCATGTTCATTTTATTAACATATTTTTACCTTTTACACTTCATTTCCTTTAATTTTCGTATCATTGTCTTTCCAAGTTAAATATTGCAATTCAGCTTTAAACTGTACACATTGAGCATCAATATTGGTTAATACTTTGCTTCATGCAACGCTCATTTAAAGGGACTATGTCACCTCCGGCGCATGCGCGCGTTGATGAGAAGGACTTTGAAATAGTTGACCTAACTTTTTAAAATACCGTCGGGGAGTTCACGAAGCTGTTTTCATGTTTCAATCGCGTTTATCTTCGGAAAGTTAGCAGAATGTTTTATTTACAAACGTTCTTTAGTACTTACAGAAACTGTTTGTTGCCAAACTTTTGAGCTCTTTTGCAATGGCGGAATACCAAAAATCCCGTGACGAATTGTATGCAAATTAGTATCAAGTGGACTCTACTACGCATGTGCTCCAGCTGACATAGTGCCTTTAACCGCTGTGAGAAACTACAACAAGAAATTTCTTCAGCAGCAAGTGTCTGCCACGTCCTCAGTACACCTCAAATCAACGATGTTATTTATGTATCTGGGCACCCCTGTATTTAAAACGGCGAGCCTTTGAGCATACCCTGAATGCGTTTACGGTATGGTTAAATGTAGTGGTTTTGTTTGGAGAATATTAACGCCATGGATGTTTTTCCAGTATGACTATGCCTATAAACAAGTACCGTTATAAAGGTTATACAAGGAGAATATAGTCTCTTAATCTCATTGTCTTTCCAACTCTTGCAAAAATTTAGGGAAAAAAGCGTACGACACGTTCGAAGCTTGAGCAACTAAGTAAATCAACCTCTGTAAAACTGCTGAAAAATTTGAGCTTGGCATAATACACAGCTTCATCTCTTTTCTGCTTTCCATGCTAGACATGATGGAAGAATAATTGTAGACAGCGTAATTTGAAATGATTAACCTTGGAGCGGTTTTCATTTTAGTGTCTTAAAACCGAACTCAAAGTTATTAATCTAACCAGACATAACCAACGTAAACAGCGCGATGGATCAATCATAACTCGAAGAAAATCAAGTGTAGCCGGCAACAAGCGCAGGAAAGCACGTGCGATCAAGTCACGATTGGTTTTGTTTTGCGGGTACTCATTAGTTGAGAAAGTGGCGCGAGACTTTACCAACCAATTTAACCTAGCCAAAGGCGCCATTACCTTCGACACTCAAGTGAGAATCCCTCTGATAAACTGTAAAAAATCACTTCTTTCTATCGCGTTTGATTAATTATGAATTTCCATTGTTAAAAGTTTAAAATATACAATTATATTAACCAAAGCGTCGAATTTGTTAAATAAAAGAAATCGCTAAACTAGCTACTTTAAAAAGCATTAAAACCCAGCAACTTAAAAATAACCGGAGCATATTCGTGATCAGTAACGACGCACAAGTGATAACAAAGAGTACTGTTTGTAGTATACACGCGATCCTCATGTTGCATCATGGGCTCTTGTCAGAAGTGATTTCTTAATCTCGCACCCAGGTCTGTTTAGTCTCTTTAAAGCGTCAGAGGTCTGGGTACAACTGCGATAAAAGATTCAATGCCTCTCGCATTACAGAATACATGTGGGCACTTTACTCAACGGAAGGTTTTTAATCATTTAAGCTGTTCACAACGATGACTGCGTGTTTCCTAACAGGCTGCCTCGTTTTCCTTTCGCCAAGTGGAGACGAACTTCGCTGTCTTGCAGAGTCGTGGAGCGCCTACGGATACGTTTAGCAATGGAACGGACTTTGAATGGGCGCAACAAACCCGAGAACGTGGCTTGAAACTTGCTGTTACGAAAGGCGAAAATGAATGGATTGAGCGCCGAGTTAAGGTAACCAAACATCAGGAGTAACACGTTAGCTTCGTGTGGAATTTTCTCAACGCAAGGCTCGCATAGAGTGGAAGCAATGCTAATGGAGGAGAATGGGGTCCAGCAAAAGAAGAATGCCGCCGCAAATATGGAGATTTTCTTTGCTGCTTGTATGTTTCTTGTGTAAACTTTCTTTTCTTCGTTGGAACGCAAGTTATGTGAGGTTTCACCGACAAAGGTACCCTCGTGAGTGCAAGCAATGAGGTATGTCTTGATGTAAATACCAAAAGTGATCAGGGGCGGGAGAATAAAGTTCAGTACGGAACTGAGTGTTATGTATTCTTTAGTGAAAGGAAAGTAGCACACCCCCTCATAGACGAACTTGTCATACGAGCGCCAACCGATGATGGGGATTAAGGCGAACAGGAAGCTGTAAAGCCAAATAAGCATGCTGATAATCAACGCTCTTTTCCGAGTCATGAATCTGTGACGTCGAAAGCGATTCAGGGAATCGCTGAGGCTCTTGTAACGATCTATGCTGACGGCCAGGAGGGTCAAAATCGAAGTGGGTACAGCGATGAGGTAGATTGTTATCCAAGCCTCGCACAATGCTTCGCTATGTCTCCAAGCACCCTGTAGGATAATGGCCTCTATGTCGAAAGGCACTGCCAAAGACACTGTGAGCAGGTCGGAGAACGCTAACGAGAAAATAAACAGGTTCGTGGGATTGCGGTGAAGGCTCTTGTTGGTGATTATCGCGTAGCATACCATGAGGTTGCCAACGACTGCTACGACCACAATTAATATGTGACACGCTACAACTGGATACTGAAAAGACGGACTTAATTCAAAGTAGGTTCCTGTTGCGCTACTGTTGATACTGTTGTTCATTGTAGTGTTCTGGTACTGTTGTTCATTGTAGTGTTCTGGTAATCTCTGTCCTCACTCACTTGACTGGTTCGCTTATTGCGCTTGTTGACCTGAGTGCAGTGTCACTCACTTCACTGTTTGTGCTTGTTGAGCTGAGAACAGTGTCACTCACTTCACTGGTACGCTTGTTGAGCTGAGAACTCTTGTGTATGTTATGAAGCCTCTTTTACACCAGGCGTGTTTTATATCCCCAAATTAGCCGTCGAAAGTGGTTTGACAAATTAGGTGCCAAATTGATTTAGTGTCGGAAAGTTAATAGTTTACTTACACCTTAACAACCTCGCTGGTCAAAACGTAAACGATTAGTTTGATCTGCTGTAATTCAGATGCTCTTCCTCAATTAAGCTGAAAATGAGAAAAAATAGAAAAATATTGATTAGCGGCAGCATTCTAAAAGAGGAGTTATTTCTTATTACTAGACTTTAAGACTGCGCACATTGAAGTATTCAAGATTGTGTGCCACTCGCAAAATGTCCTTTTCTTTCTCGGGTATGTTTTTATAGACAAATTTGGCTTTGACGAAAATTACCTAAAACGCTTCACTATTTTAAAGATGAGAGTTGACTGTATCACTCATTTCATTCCAACAGTTTTATTTTATTTAGTAATCGCACTGGGGTATGAGAAAATATTATCCCCACTTCACGGCGTAACGGTATACTGCACTTAATCGAAACTTTCCCTTAATGTTGTCCGAAATTCTGTTCAAGGTGGTTATAACTTTTGAGTCTTCGGATGAAATTCTTAAGTGTCTTTCGAATAAAAGATTTGAAGCAGTCAGCTTTCCAGTGATGTTGTCAATTTATTAGTCTCCGGTTGTTAAAATTTTTGACCTAGTAGGGAAATCGTTAGCGGTGGCGATTCAGGTGTATGATGTGTGTGTCTGTTTAGCACGGTTTGCGGTACAAAGTGTTTCTTCCACGTATACTAATTCTGTGTTTGACCTTTTTTCAATAAAAGCTGTTGAGGTGCACTTTAATTTAATGCAATGATGTTTATTATTCGTCTGCGGATGAAATTTGACCTGAAGTATGATGGACCATTCAAACAAGAGTTATCGATAACAAGGCTCTTGAATTCCTGGGGTGCTGTTGTTGTCTGTGCAACTCCCCCATGAGAGGACGGAAACATCGCGTACGCGGTAACTACTCCCTGGTATCTCTCATAAATTCTCTCATAAATCCTTAGAAAACTTTTCTAAGGATTTGTTAGAGCTTTATCTGGATTATCTGTTTGCACTCCAGGTTTCGTCACCTATGCTTTCCGCTTTATGTCATCAAGTCGTAATAAACGTGTCTCAGTTATCATATGGAACAATGTTACGTATCAGTGACAAGTCATCACGGGGGGAATCCCGAATCATCGAGTTTGGATTCGAGTTCGAGTTCAAATTGGACTTCGAGTTAGACTTCGAGTTGGAATCGGAGTTGTACTACTATAAAAATACAAAAAGCAAGATATTTCGTTATTTTTTTTTTACTAATATAAAAATACAAAAAGCAAAATACTTCACTATTTGCGAGAGCGCGCTCTGGAAGGGCTCCCAAATGAAATCGGACCCCCCCCCCCCCCACCTCTCCCCGTCTTCCCCAAACGAAGAATGGCATGTATACGATTTTTTTTTTCGAAAAATGTAGATACCTAAGCATGGTCTATACGAAAACGAAAATGGTGTACAACAAAAGAAAACAGTTTCGATCTGTTCAATTTAAAAATACCAACGAATTTTCAATAAAAAAATATCCGTACCTGAACTCCCTTGTCTGTTGTCCTTTCTCCTATGTGGTTTTTGGAACGATTGAGCGCGATTTCAGTGAGTTTTAGTTCCATTGATTTTCTCTCTTGTGTGGCGATACAATGTAAGTGTTGTCTTCGTTTCATCATCGATCTAAACAGTCTTTTGGAAGATACTGAATAAACAAATAACGTTTTGTCGTTGGATTTATCTGTAGGTAGTTTTATATGCTTAGACGGTCGAGTGGTTAGTATTAAACCACAGTAGGTCAGATTTTTAATTACCCGAAAGATATAGCCTGGCGGTTAGTTGTCTTTTCCGTGCATTTATAATTTTGAATTTTCTGCGAGGCTAGTAATCGCGGGTTTGTTTTCTCATCCATACACTTTCAATAGCTCCCACCAGTTCGAGACTTGACCCGTGCGAGTGACTCACATCGCATCGCCAGTCAAATAGACTGACACGTTTTAGTCAAGCGGCTCAGCGGCTCGTCAGTCAAATTGAGTTTGTTGATACAATTAAGAACGTGATTGAACAAAGCGTCTGATTATTACGCGTCGTTGAAATAATACAAGCGGCGGTGGTCCCCTGTGAGAAAACGATCGTCGCCCGAAGGGTAGAAAGAGGCGTAAGCGATTTTTACGGATGACGGAAATCGGTGAAAATCGATAAATTGATTTCGTGTGTCAAATCGATATTATCGATTTTTCATGAAGTCCAACTCGAAGTCTAACTCGAACTCTAACTCGAAGTCCAACTCGAACTCGAATCCAAACTGGATGATTCCCTACTCTTCACTTGGCAAACTTTTATACGGAATATGAATAAAATCGGGAAATCCGAACCACCTCCACTGACATGATCGGCTCTCAAAGGAAGCCAAAGTCACGAGTCAGCTGACGAGTAAATAAATCAGCACTAAAGAATTCTGCAGCATGTCGTCGCTTATGAAAGGATGATTATCATTGGATGAGAAAGAGAAAATTTGGGAAATTCACGGGGGCGGATTTTCATTAACTATTGTGTTGAGATAGAAGTGATGCCATAAGAGTGCCAATGACAATGAACTACCGACTCATAATATTGAAATATGGATCAAAACTTGTAATAATATGTTGTAAAACGCTACTTTATAGTTGTTATGAAATTTAGTTACTTTTAGTGACAGTTATTGTTGTCATTCCAGAGTCATTTTTAAGCAAGCGATCGTATCTCGTAACATTTTTGATTGAATAGTAAACTACAGTCCAACCTCCCGTAAGCGACCACCCATAAAGATATGTGGTCGCTTACGGGAGGTGGTCGCTTACCATAGGTCAGACCACAGGTGGTCTAAATTTCGGGTAATTTACATATCGTAATTGCGGAGACCTAACCCTTTTGCCAGTGCTTATCGAAACCCATAGCAATAACTTTTCTTAGCTACAAGTATATTAAGACTGGTCCAAAATTATTCTAGGTAAAAAGTCTTGGGGTCTATAATGATTGATTGTATCTCACAAATTACTTTATACAGCGTGTGAGACAATTCTTGTGAAAGAAACTTGACTGTTATCACTCCAGGTGGCGATGTCTAGGGAACAGAACCGACATAAGCAAAAAGTTAACTACTCTTTTATAAAACCTGTGATGTCCGTGGTTATCAGCATTAAAAACACCAGCAGGCCTGTAGGTTGCAAAACAATCCCGCACTTGTGCGTCGATAACCTTGGAGCTAACAAACTGCTGCAGGACAGTTGAACGCACTTTATTCTCTCAGAGGCCACGCGTGTCAGTTTAGTTTAAGCTCAAAACGTGCACTGACATTAAGGATTAAATCATTACACACCGCACGACAGCTTAACACACTGGACTCTCCTACAAGGGATTCAATCCGAGTAAAGTTTATTTCAGTGTACAGTATAGTGCAGGTGTATTTTATTAATTGTTTCAATGCTAAGCTATATCAGGAGACACTTCCAGTTGCTCCGAGTGTGAGTTTTACGTCGTCCGCTGTAATGATGTGGCCAATATATTAAGGCGACACATATTTCAATTTCCGCCCGTGAGAGATACAGCAGATTGTGTGTCAAGTAGTCGCCCACGGGAGGTTAAAAACAATTGAAAATTTTAAACAATCATCTCTAAAAGTGGTCGCTTACGAGAGGTGTTCGCCTACGAGAGGTTCCATCGATTTGACTTGAAAAGGCTTGGTATTTTGGAAAAAGTGGTCGCTAATGAGAGGTGGTCACCAAGGGAGGTTCGACTGTACTTCCGTTAACGTTAATTCGATTCATGCTCACAAGTCATTTGAGTAAAGACGTAAGATACATACAGTTGAACCTCTCCACAACGGCCACCTTGGGGACAGAAGAAAGTGGCCGTTGTGGAGAGGTGGCCGTTATGGGGAGGTAGGGGTGTAATATGACACCTTTTTTTTCGGGAAGTACAACATGTTTATTGTGCTATAAAGTTCATGCTTACTGTAGCCTATAACGGCAATCCAATCTTAAATACTGATATATATAGATAAAATACACAATAAAACGTTAATAATGTTTTGAATCAAAATGTTAACAAGACGAAACGAGCAAGGTTCGCAACAT
>NW_028145442.1:1515000-1722500 GCF_977016875.1 Pavona decussata | reverse complement strand
TTCCTTAAACCTTGGTGTGGTCCTTGGAAAATTGTGAAAGCCCTGTCTGATGTTACCTATCGCATTGCAGGGGAGAGGAGGAAAGTGGGGGAGCGACTCAACAGAAAGGTGGTCCATTTCAATTACCTAAAACCATGTTTAACTCCGCTGCCAGTCTATGGGAAACCTCCTCCAACAACCACTTCCGGAGAAGCGGCTCGATCAAAGTCGAGAGATGTGCTACAGCCAACTCAGGCAGGGGCTGATGATACTGGCGGGGTCGAGTTAGAATGGCTAGAAATTCCTGTTCTTCTGTCCAGAGAGGGCCATCAAACGCCTTAGGTTCAGGGCGCGAGTGCTACCCTTGGTCCGGATGCACAGCCCCCGGAAGTACCTTATCAGCCGGAGGTCCCCTCTGAGAACAATGAATCAAGTCAAATTCCAGTTAGACCGAGACGTGAATGAAGGGAGCCATCGTGGCTTCAGGACTATGTTAGGACAGGTGTTGTTTACCCTACGTGGCCTCTTACTCTTGTTGGAACAATTGCTTATTAACTTTTTATTAACTTAATCTCTAACCTCTGACCTTATATGGGAGGGGGTAGTGTAGCGTAGGGCCTGAGCCCGAGTTAGCTCGGGCATGCGTTGTAAGTTGTGACGCGAACATGCTTGTAGTCGAGCTTTCATGTTGTGTTTGAGACTGATGTACGATAAACTGTTTTTGAGACTAGTTGTGTCTTTAGTAGTGTTACATGCAATAGCAATTCTAATGGGACCTTTTCGCTCTCTAGGAACTTGTAGTTGCGGACAATCAGTCTCCATAATTTACGCCTCCATAAATTCTAGGATGGTGTTTTGTTCGACGGATCCTGGATGGAACTTGAAGGAGCCAGAGAACGTTGCACGAAACTTCAGACACCTGAGGAAATATCAGCACAAGCTCGACTGCCTAATATTTAACATGCCCTTCATCTGTGAGTTCAAACCAAAGCTTTACAAACAATGTGATTCTATCCGCGTGAAGTTGTTTATTAATTATCCCATACTTCATTGTTTCTTACTACACCTTTTAGCGTTTTTATTACTGATTAATATCTAATCACTTGTCATCATGTGATTCGATGTGATTCGTGAAAGGAACGTTATTTATTCTACTAGCTTTTTATGCATTAATCCCCTATTTCTTAATGTTTCTATGCAAATACTTTAGCACTCTCATGCACTTTGGAGACTTAGTTATTCAAAGACATTACAATTGCATATTAATATGCAGGGTTTATGCTAAGTTATCCTTAACACCGAACTTAGTACGGACCGTTGAACGGTCGAGCCGTCGATCGCTTTTAGCGTTTATTTTTATAATTAAATCTCGCTCCAAGAACTCACTGAGTTGAAGAATTCGAATAAACATGACGAAATTCACAAGGTGCTGAAATAGCGGACCCCTACTGGTTTGCCCCAGTAAATAGCAAAAGCCGTGTTTGTTTGTAAACATGGCGCATCCGGCGCTGGCACAGAGTAAAGTTCTGGCTCTGAACTAAAAGACGTACTGTAAAGCGTCGTGCACTCAAAGCTATAAAGCGATGGTCCTCGCAATAGCTCTTTTGAATGTCAAAACAGGAAAACTCAGGGGTACCCAACGACAATTTTCTCTCAGATCCTTTGAAACGTTATTTTAGGCGATCTGGAGTGGCTTTAAAGCTCTATAGGTTCATTTTAGGCAGCGCTATAATATTTTTATCTGTTCGGTCATTCTAGGGGAACTTGAGTCTTTTCGAAATTAGTAGGGCATTTTTGTCCATTTCCCGAAAGCCTTAGGTCTTATTTCCTTTCCGAAAATCTTAGCTGACCTTTTCTCGGTACCCGAAACAACATTTTGATCAATCCGAAAACACTATGCCTTAACTTTCCCATATCACGAAAGTTTGTGGTGAAAATTTCCTTCAGAAAATTGTAGGAGATTAAGGGCCTTCCGAACAGATAATTTACCGAAACGATCCGTTGGGTGCCCCTGAAAACTGCCGGGTTTGTCGCGCCCAACCAGGGTTGTTTATTAACGGTAAAAATATTCACACAAAATGTTTCCGTTTAATTAATGCTCAACGAAACAGGAAAACGCTGCTACGGTTCAGACTCACTTCAAATCACAGAAAATACAGTCAAACTGTTTTCCCGCGATCAACTAATCAGCACCAAGGTTTTCATACGTAACTGTTGTTTGGTCAAAGCCGAAAATCTAAACAATGATCACCTTCCTTATTCAAAGTATGCTTTGAATATATGTTTCGTATCCAGATCTTTCTTTCAGTTCAACCAGTGCCGCTCGTTATAAATTTCCCAACTTAAAAAATCTCCATATTTCCACTTACTGCCCAAAGAACCACGCTATACTTACATTTAAAATATCTCTACGAAGTGGCCTGTTTTGTATTCTTAGAGGGTAGGAATTTTTTCCCTAAACATCAGTTAAAAAAGCGTATACGGTCAGTCTTTTCCACGAAACTGTCTCCTCGCTGCCTAACTATTTTTGCTAGTTATTGGGAAGCTCCCGACCGCATCATATAAGACTCCTAAGCAGTGCAAGGAATTGTTATCAACCCTAGCAGCCTCATGCCTCAGGAAAATGGTATACAGACATTCAGTTGATCATGCTTAAATTACATTCTCAAGGTTTCTAATTACAGCGAATTTCCGTAGAGTAAAAGTTCGATATTTGTTTCCTCGCCGTCAGTTGACACTTCGAACTTGATACCAATATTTTGCTCCTCGAATTTAAGGTGTTGCCTGAAGTCATTCTGGGTGATCACGTTCTTTGCTAATTAAAAGAGCCGCTATTCATCAATGGTGACCATAAGAAGCTTAAGACAAAGAACATTTTTTATTTCCAGGGGCGTTGGAACCCACTTACTTAAATCATCCATAAACCTAAATAATGGACTGTCACTGAGGCATCAATCAAGTCGAATTTGGATGGCGCCATATAGTGTGACAGATAGAATCAATTCTGGCTTGCCATTTTTCATTTCATGTTTCAAAACCTTCCTTGCACAAAAGTACCTTCAATATGCAATTATTTAGTCTGAGAACAAATAATACTGCTTCCTCTGTTAAAGCACAAAACCCCACTCATTTTTACCTGTACGACTCAGGTACAATGGACCTACTTTAGCAAACCCTTTTGTTTTTGATTTTTTAAGGGATTACTCCGGCGTCCTTGTTTTTGGTAGAATCTTAATCATCTGGATTGCGTTTCCAAATTATTTTTTCTCCATGCCGTTTAGCCGGCATGCACAAAGTCATGGAAAAGAAAAGAATTGCTTTCTTAAATGGGAATGGGGTAAAATTAGAATACTAAGAACAAATGACCTGGTCAACTGTGTTGATGAAACCAACCATTCGTATAATCGGGGTAGTCAGAAGTGAAATTAACTCTAGTGATTGAGTTTTGAAAAAGAGTGGAGATTGAGTGAACCAGTATACTTCTTTTTACAGCATACTCTAGCGGTATACCAGTATACTGCGCGAGTTTAATTAGCCACTTGGGTCGCTGATACATAGAGGTATGCGGAGTCCTCTAAAGAACTGAAAGTAACTAGAATACGTCTAATATGTCCAATATGTCTATCCACACTAAACGTTTGATCTTTCATTTTGTCTCAAGAGAAAGAAACTTCCTCGATTTAAATTTCTTGAGTTTAACTGATTAAGTATTTAATAAATCTATCAGAATTTCCCGTTACGACTGGGTGACATCGACAATCGGACAAGAACATCGACAAAGAGCCGATCAAAACAAAAGCGACCTACTAGAATACTTCTTCCATTGGAAACAAGAGATCAATATGATTGTGCTGACAAACTTCATTCGAGTTTAAAAATTTCGCAGGAACGCATAGGTTCTACTTTTCATTGGCAAAGTGATTTGCAGTGTACTAAAAAGAGCTAGTTTCTCAAGAAACTGTGGTATTGCGTTGTTGGGAGGGTAGAGACGAATCAGTGTTTGGTTTAATCAACAGAGTTGATAAGTAATTTAGTCACCGAGAAATTTCAAAGCGGAGGTTTCGAGTGTTAACCCTTTATCAGAGCGGATCACAGTTTGCAGTGTATTGAGTTGTTATGATGATGGCGGTGTAATTAAAAAAGTAAAAGCAAATGATAGGCTCATATTTGGTTTACCATCCAGTCCAAATGATTTAAGGTATAAAGTTATTACTTCCTTGAGTTTAAAAATAACACATTTGAAGCTCGGCCTAGCCTGGAAACTCAAGGTTCTCTCTTAAGAAATATCTTGGAAGGTGTATACTAGCTAGGGTGTGAGAAATACGTGTACCCTACAGGGTAGTGCCGACATTAAGCGCTCAACCGAAAAGCACGGGAAAATAATACTGCAAAAAAAAATTGAAGTGAGAACTAAACGATTTCTCCTCAACTCTTCCATTGTATATCCGCTAAAATTGACTGTAGCAAAAATAATATTTCTTATTGAAGATTGAACTTACCTTCTAGATATGTCGTCGCCAGATCCTCAAGAAAATAAAAGGATTTGTTATCATTATGACTACATTTAACATCATTGAAATACAAATGTGACATGCCCTAGCTAAAGCATGCCAATCGAGTAGACAACCTTTATCTTTATCCAACAGAGCGCAGCTTAATTAATTTTTAAACTCGAATGAAGTTCGTCGGCACAATCATATTGATCTCTTGTTTCCAATGGAAGAAGTATTCTAAAAGGTCGCTTTTGTTTTGATCGGCTCTTTGTCGATGTTCTTGGCCGATTGTCGATGTCACCCAGTCGTAACGGGAAATTCTGATAGTTTCATTAAATACTTAATCAGTTAAACTGAATTTAAATCAAGGAAGTTTCTTTCTCTTGAGACTTAATGAAAGATCAAACGTTTAGTGTGGATAAACATATTTTCCATACTGAAATTTTGTCGTATTCTAGTTACTTTCAGTTCTTTAGAGGACTCCACCGACCTCTCTATGTATCAGCGACCCAAGTGGCTAATTAAACTCTCGCGGTATACTGGTATACCGCTAGAGTATGCTGTAAAAAGAAGTAAAAGAAGTATACTGGTTCACTCAATCTCCACTCTTTTCCAAAAATCAATCACTAGAGTTAATCTCACTTCTGACTACCCCGATTATAGGAATGGTTGGTTTCATCAACACAGTTGACCAGGTCATTTGTTCTTAGTATTCTAATTTTACCCCATTCCCATTTAAGAGAGCAATTCTTTTCTTTTCCTTGACTTTGTGCATGCCGGCTAAACAGCATGGAGGAAATAATTTGGAAACGCAATCCAGATGATTAAGATTCTATCAAAAACAAGGACACCAGAGTAATCCCTTAAAAAATCAAAAACAAAAGGGTTTGCTAAAGTAGGTCCAGTGTACCTGAGTCGTACAGGTAAAAATGAGGGGGTTCTGTGCTTTAACAGAGGAAGCAGTATTATTTGTTCTCAGACTCAATAATTGCATATTGGAGGTACTTTTGTGCTAGGAAGGTTTTGAAACATGAAATGAAAAATGCTGAGCCAGAATTGATTCTACCTGTCACACTATATGGCGCCATCCAAATTCGACTTGATTGATGCCTCAGTGACAGTCCATTATTTAGGTTTAGTGGGTTCCAACGCCCATGGAAATAAAAATGTTCTTTGTTTTAAGCTTCTTATGGTCACCATTGATGAATAGCGGCTCTTTTAATTAGCAAAGAACTCGATCACACAGAATAATGCGCCGATCAAATTGAAACTTCAACCCCCCCCCCCCCCCCCCCCGGGCAATCCGCGGGCATTTGACTATTTTCTGTGCCCGGGGAGCTCTACTTGGGGAATTTGCCTGGTAAGGTCTCCTCGGGGGTGGGAAATTTGACCTTGCCTGGGTGGGGTGGGGAAAATTGAACCGGAAGTGTCAGGTTTCAAATCGCTTTTTTTGGGGGGGAGGGGGGGCGAAGACGCCAACAGCTATAAATACGTGTTTGGACGAGATGAAAGAGTTTAAAGGAAGAGATATAGCATTTGTGAGCGATTGGCTTACCAAAAAAAGGTCTTCAAAAGTGAGAGTGCTTAAATCTTAATTATTTTTATAGATTGTATATAAGCGATGTAGATTTTTTATACAATGAGTCAAGCTGCGCCTTTGTCCCGCATTTGTGTCTGCAGAGGTTTTTAGAATAGCCATAAAACAGCAGTGAACACTGAAAGAAAAAAGAAACACTGTCGAATGAAAAAGCGCTGCGTTGGCTCCCTTCCACTCGAACAGTCTACGTAGCCGGCTAACTCATTTTAAATATGTTATTATGTATTTCTCGTTAAACAACCTTTGCCGTGTTTCGGAGTTAAGCACGGTGAGGGTAAAAGGCGGCAATGGCATGTGGCATGACCTGCGGCATGGCATAATTATGCGAAATACGATACTTGCGGAATGACTTTTAAGTCATTCATCCTTAAAAGGAAATAATTTAACTGAAGAGCGCGTCCTGTTTTCGCGCCAATGTTATAATTTTAGATGTTGTGGACTCCAAGCTGAATATTTAAGAACAATTAGACGACAGAAAGAGGATTAGAAAATACAAGGCTGGGATAAGTCATGTCGATCGCTGGTTAGGAAGGAGTGATGGTAAAAAGACATTTCATAATGGTTTGCAGGCCAATGCGGCAGGGTCCAAGCCTATGTTATTTCCAGCCAATCAGAATTTAGGGCGTTCCGGACTATATTATTCTTAGGGGAGCTTTTCCATGTGCTCGCCCCCTTTCGATCGCTCACCATCACGTCGTTCACATCGCTGGTTTGAACCAATTTTCAGCATCTTTAATAGGCAAGTACCCTCTTTTCCTTTTTATCTTTCCTGTTATTCAATGGCTGAGCCCCGTGTTCTAGTTCTGGGCGATTCTTTTATTCGCCGTTTGCGCCTTTTTCTGTCCCGTGAATCTTACGATTTCCGCGTTGATTTTAAGTTATCTCACCGTGCCTTTATAAAATGGCATGGAGTCGGTGGCCGTACGGTTTCCAAAACGCTACATCTTGACTTGAATATGTTATCGAGTCCTTTCGACCGGAGATAGTTATAATGCAGTTGGGTTCCAATGATTTAACAGACTCCGAGTTGGCTCAGCTATTGAAGATTTTGCTAGGCTCTTGCATGACACCTACGGTGTTAAGGTTATCTGCGTGTGCCAGATCATCATGCGTCAGGGCGCAGTGGCTTTTCATCGTAAGGCCAAGCTGTTAACGAAATACCTTCGGGTAGTTTTAGAGCCTATACCTTATGCTATCTTTTGGGGCCATATGGGGTTTTGGCGCCCCACTCTGAACTTTTACGCACGTGATGCTGTGCATCTCAATTCCTTGGGTCAGGAAAAATACCACCGTTGTCTGAGGGGAGCAATCCTAAGGTCCTTGAGCCTGTTCAGTTCAATTTCGTCTTGTTGAATTTTCAACGTTTCATTTCATTTCCCAGTCGAGCCTTTTAAAGTTTACGTACTTGCCTCGCCATGTCTTTGTTTTAGTGACAGCCGTTTAAGTTACTGATTTGCCGCCTTTATTTAATTGGGCGCATTCTATTTTGGCTGCACTCATTGTTCTACAAAACTGTTGTTTGCCTTCCGTGCATAACAGTTTGTCTTTGCTGGCGTTGGCATAATCCATACTTTGTATCCTGGTGGATATTATGAGTGTGCAATCCTATTCGACCGCCCTTAGTTGGGTGTGTCCTCAATGCACTTTGATATTCTTTTCCCAGGCATTCATGTCACTCAATTCTTGCTACATGGCTCGCCGTTTGGTTTTCACGGCAGAGTTCGGTTATTCGTCACCATTATGTTTGCGTAGCTTAGCCACATTACCATTTGTTAAACAAAAAAAAAAAACAAACAAAAAACAAAACTCAAAGGAAGATAAACATCCCGGCTCAGACCTTTGGTTAATTTGCTCCTCTTTGACTCCAAGGAAAGGATGAACATTCTATAGTGAAACAATCCCTAAGAATATCTGTTGACCTTCATTATAGCGGTCAAACTAGTTTTTACTCCAGTCTCATGAAGATGAGTGAATACTATAATTTCCCCAACTTTAATTATTACACGGCATTGAATGAAAATAACATCAAACAATATATAGATCTTATGAAAAAGAAATATATCTCTTATTGGCACCAAACCCTTCAACACTCACAAAAACTCAACTTTTATTACACAACCAAAAAAACTTATGGCCTCTCTGCTTACCTAGATCTCACAAGGAAAAACGCTTGTAGGAAAGCATTAGGGAAACTAAGAATAAGCAGCCACAAGCTTTTGATTGAACGGGGAAGATACGACAACATACCCCGTAATGAAAGGGTGTGCAATGGTTTCAAATGTAAGACCATTGGAGACGAAATTCATTTTTTTATTAGATTGCCCAAGTTACTCTTCTTTAAGAGATATGTTCTTTACTAAAATAGAACCAATCCTATCTAAACTTTACTATTGCATATAATGAACTCAACTGACTATTTTATAAACACTCAATTAATTTCATTTGTTTCCTCGTGCTTCGAATTAAGAGATAAACTTCTCTCCGGAATGATTACTTCTACTGATGAAAAGTTTAAAATAAGCAAAGATTTCAGTTACTTCATTTCTTTATTTATTTTTAATTTTTTTATTATTTTTTTTTGATACCTTTTTTATTTTTATGTTATTTTATTCTATTTTAAGTTATCTTAGGAATTAGTTTAACGAATCAATAATTAGCTATGAATAGCTTTTGCAATACTGTATTTGTTATAGTCATGCAAAGAAAGCTTGTTGTTGTTGTTGGGTGATCGTTTCGGGTTGATGGTAAGGAGCTCGTAAGAACATAGCACGACTGACTTCCATATTTACAGCCATAAGGTGAGACGATAGTAGTTTTTTAAATGAATCTTGGCGGGTTTGGTTACATTAGTATTTGGCACTTTTTGAACTGAAACTTGGAAAACACAGACCAACTAGACTGTTCGATCCGTGTCAGTTCGAGCGAGGTGTGCGCCCGCTTCTCAAAGCTGAGTCCCGAAGAACTTTTGGGCCCGAAATCTAGTTTTCTTACCCCCTTTTCTACAGATTGCCGGTTATTTTCGTACAAACTAACTCAACTTGTTTCTTAATCTTGGAAAACTTAAAATGTTTTTACTTTCAAAAATTATCAAATATTGAGTTTTTAGTATTGAATTTTGTGCATGGAAAATAGTTTTATGGCTCCGAAATAATTTCGAGAGTCTGAGAGACGCACTGCCAGGAAGAGGGGGCAGGGGGGAGGGGGGGGGGGGGGGTCCTCGAAACCCCGATAACCGGTGTCAAACCTAGGAGGCGTTTTTGTCAAATCCATATTTTATATCGAGTGGCACCAATGAAATTTTGGTACAAAGTTTTGAAATAAGTGAGCCAAAAAATTTGTCAGATTGTATCCCTTCTTAGGCTCGGTTAACCTTGTCGTGACTTTCGAGAAACCGGCCTGAGTCCGACGCACCCTTTCAAGCATGAGGAAACCAAGATCAGCAGACCAAGATAACACGCCTTTTCGGGCTAAAAATTGTCTAGTAAAAACCAGTGATAAACTGTGTTTGCAAGGACCACCGTGACAAAATAAAAGTACCGGATTCTGTAGTGAAGGATCTAATCAGCGAAAAAATTGTAAAGCAAATAATCTAAAAAAAGAGCAAGGCTGATCATGATTTCACGGTCAGGGAAGTATATTTTCCAATATTTCGAAAGGCACGGCCTTTCTTCTTCAGGGTATGTTTGAGACTGACCCTGTGGCAAGATACTATTGTACTGTTTAAAATTGTAACGTATCTTGCCACAGGGTCAGTCTCAAACATACCTTGAAGAAGAAAGGCCGTGCCTTTCGAAATATTAGAAAATATACTTCCCTGACCGTGAAATCAGCCTTGCTCTTTTTTTAGGTTATTTGCTTAAAAATTGTCTGCCTAAAACAGGCATACCAAACTGTCAGGTAAATTTGAACCAAACGTATTAAGGGAATGTCTGCTAAACCAGGCTTGCCAGAATAATTTCCTTTTCAAAACCGGGTGGGGTCGCCAAACTTAAGATTGACTTAAAAGACTTTGAATTCTTTGTGGCATGTTCATTTTATTAACATATTTTTACCTTTTACACTTCATTTCCTTTAATTTTCGTATCATTGTCTTGCCAAGTTAAATATTGTAATTCAGCTTTAAACTGTACACATTGAGCATCAATATTGGTTAATATTCTGCTTCATGCAACTATGTCACCCCAGGCGCATGCGCGCGTTGTCTGATGAGAAGGACTTTGAAATAGTTGACCCAACTTTTTAAAATACCGTCGGGGAGTTCAGGAAGCTGTTTTCATGTTTCAATCGCGCTCATCTTCGGAAAGTTAGCAGAATGTTTTATTTACAAACGTTCTTTAGTACTTACAGAAACTGTTTGTTGCGAAACGTTTGAGCTCTTTTGCAATGGCGGAATACCAAAAATCCCGTGACGAATTGTATACAAATTAGTATCAAGCGGACTCTACTGCGCATGTGTTCCAGCTGACATAGTGCCTTTAACCGCTGCGTGAAACTACAACAAGAAATTTATTCAGCAGCTAGTGCCTGCCACGTCCTCCTAAAACCTCAAATCTACGATGTTATTTATGTATCCGGGCACCCCTGTATTTAAAACGGCGAGCCTTTGAGCATACCCTGAATGCGTGTACGGTATGGTTAAATGTAGTCGTTTTGTTTGGAGAATATTAACGCTATGGATGTGTTTTCCAGTATGACTATCCCAATAAACAAGTATCGTTAGGTAGGTTATACAAGGAGTAATAGTCTCTTAATCTCATTCTTCAACTCTTGCAAAAATTTAGGGAAAAGAGCGAACGACACGCGTTCGAAGCTTGACTGAGCAACTAAGTAAATCAACCTCTTTAAGGACGGTGCCTACTATTGTTACTGCGCATACGTTCTGCGCATCTCGAGATACTCGGGTTTCCTATGGGTGGTGCCTGCTAATACAGGAATATTTTTGCGCGGTTTAAAACTATGCAGAGAAAGCAGAACTTAGCAAACGCTTTTGGTATCTGGAAAGAAAATTGGGGGTAGCCATGCATTTTTCAGAGATAATTAAGCTTCAATTTAGGAAAAAAAATCCCATACATTCCTTCATATTTTGGCGATTTTTAGAGATATTATTGCTTAATTATTTCTGAAAAATGCGTGGCTACCCCCAATTTTCGTTTTGGATTCCAATAAGCCTTCCTAAGATCTGCTTTTCCCGCATAGTCATAAAGCGGACAAAAATACTTCGATATTAGTAGGCACCGTCCTTAAAACTGCTGAAAAATTTGAGCTTGACATAATATACAGCTTCATGTTTTCCATGGTTTTCCATGGTAGACATGTTAAAAGAATATTTGAAGACGGTGTAATTTGAAATAATGAACCTTAGAGCGGTTTTCCTAGCCTTTGAGTGTCGTAAAACCGAACTTAAAGTTATTACTCTAACCAATTAAAACAGAGGTAAACAGCGAAATGGACCAATCAGAACTCGAAGCAAATCAAGTGTAGCCGGCAACAAGCGCGGGAAAACACGTGCGAGCAAGTCACGATTGGTTTTGGTTCGCGGGTCAGGAGAAAGTGGCGCGAAGATTTTACCAACCGATTTAACCTCAGCAAAGGCGCAATTAACTTCGACACTCAACTGAAAATCCCTTAATAAACTGTGGAAATCACTTCTTTCTATCGCGTTCGATAAATGATGGTTTTCTATAGCTAAAAGTTTAAAATCCACAATTAAATTAACTAAGGGTCGGGTTTGTTAAATAAAAGAAATCGTTAAACTAGCTAAATTAAAAAAAAAATTAAAACCCAGCAACTTAAAAATAACTGAAGCATATTCGTGATCAGTAACGACGCACAAGTAATAACAAAGTGTGCTATTTGTAACATACGCGCGATGCTCTTGTTGTTTTTTTATTACTGTTGTTGCGGATCTAAACAACAAATCGTTCTCATGGGCCAATGCGACAACCGTGCGTGTGCTACAAAAAGATGCAGACTAAATACTGTTGTTTAATTTTGAGACAACAATGTAATGCATTTACCTTGCTTTACGATTTCCAATCTCTGTTACAAATTTTCAAGGCAGCTCTTGGACTGAGAAAAAATGCATTTCTATTAACTAATCAAACCAAGAACCATGAAGATCTCTGGCAAACTCTTTAGTGATTTATGGTTAGGGTCAGGGTTAGGGTTATGTGGGTGACTATATGGTACCTTAACATGAATTACTTGCCCGTTTATCTGTGCTAGGTGTTGCATCCTTTTAAGCTCCGAGTTCTGATTGGTTCAGAGCATCGCACTGTCATTGGTCAGAAGTGACTAATCGCGCACCCAGGTCTTTTTAGTCTCTTTAAAACGTCAGAGTATCTGGCCACAACTGAGATAAAAGCTTCACTGCTTCTCGCATTACATAAGCTTTATACGTGTATATACATGTGGGCATTTTACTGTATGGAAAGTTTTTAATCATTTAACCTGTTCACAACGATGACTGCCTGTTTCCTGACAGGCTGTCTCGTTTTGCTTTCGCCAAGTAGAGACGAACTTCGCAGTCATGCAGATCTGGAACTTCCGAATGGCAAGTGCTCTGTGTAATCGTGGAGCGCCTGCGGGTCTTTTTAGCAATGGACCGGACTTTGAATGAGCGCAACAAACCCGAGAACGTGGCTTGAAACTTGCTATTACGAAAGGCGAAAAGGAATGGATTGAGCGCCGAGTTAAGGTAACCAAACATCAGGAGTAACACGTTAGCTTCGTGTGGAATTTTCTTTTCGCAAGGCTCGCATAGAGTGGAAACGATGCTAATGGAGGAGAATGGGATCCAGCAAAAGAAGAATGCCGCCACAAATATGGAGATTGTCTTTGCTGCTTGTATGTTTCTTGTGTAAGCCTTCTTTTCTTCGTTGGAACGTAATTTACGTGAGGTTTCTCCGACAAAGGTACCCTCGTGAGCGCGAGCAATGAGGTATATCTTGATGTAAATACCACAGGTGATCAGGAGCGGGAGAATAAAGTTCAGTACGGAACTAAGTGTTACGTATTCTTTAGTGAAAGGAAAGAAGCACACTCCCTTAAAGACGAACTCGTCATACATGCGCCAACCCATGATGGGGATTAAAGCAAACAGGAAGCTGTAAAGCCAAATAAGGATGCTGATAATCAACGCTCTTTTCCGAGTCATGAATCTGTGACGTCGAAAGCGATTCAGGGGATCACTGAGGCTCTTGTACCGATCGACGCTGACGGCCAGGAGGGTCAAAATCGAAGTGGGTACAGCGATGAGGTAGATTGTTATCCAAGCCTCGCACAATGCTTCGCTATGTCTCCAAGTGCCCTGTAGGATAATGGCCTCTATGTCGAAAGGCACTGCCAAAGACACTGTGAGCAGGTCGGAGAACGCTAACGAGAAAATAAACATGTTTGTGGGATTGCGGTGAAGGCTCTGGTTGGTGATTATCGCGTAGCATACCATGAGGTTGCCAACGACTGCTACGACCACAATTAATATGTGACACGCTACAACTGGATACTGAAAAGACGGACTAAATTCAAAGTAGTTTCCTGTTGCGCTGCTGTTGGTACTGTTGGTAGTGTTGTTCATTGTAGTGTTCTGGTAATCTCTGTCTTCACTCACTTGACTGGTTCGTTTATTGCGCTTGTTCACCTGAGTGCAGTGTCACTCACTTCACTGGTGCGCTTGTTGAGCTGAGAACAGTGTCAGATGTTTGGCTTGTAACTCTAGTGTATGTTATGAAGCTTTTACACCAGGCGTGTTTATTCCCAATTGGCCGTCGAAAGTGGTTTGAGAAATTAGGCGCCAAATTGATTAAGTGTCGGAAAGTTAATAGTTTACTTACACCTTAATAACCTCGCTTGTCAAAACGTAAAACGATTAGTTTGATCCGCTGTAATTCAGATGCTCTTCCTCAATTAGCTGAAAATGAGAAAATAATAGAAAAATATTGATTAGGGGCGGCATTCTGAAAGAAGAGTTATTTCTAGACGTTTACGACTGCGCACATTGACGTCCTTTTGTGTTTGAAAATTATGCCACTCGTAAAATGTCGTTTTCCTTCGCGGGTATAATTCTATAGACAAATTTGGTTATGACGAATATTACCTCAAACGCTTCACTATTTCAAAGACTGCAGTTTACTCTCTCACTCATTTCATGCCAACAGTTTTAATTTATTTAGTAATCGCACTGGGGTATGTGAAAATATTATCCCCACTTCACAGCGTAACGGTGCTACTACTACTGCTCTTGATCAAAACTTTCCCTTAATGCTATCCGAAATTCTGTTCGAAGTGGTTATAACTTTTGAGTCTGTGGTTGAAATTCTAAAGTGTCTTTCAAATGAAAGATTTTAAACAGTGCTTACAGTGATGTTGTCAATTTATTATTCTCAGGTTGTTAAAAATTTTGACTACGTAGGGAAATCGTTAGTGGCGATTCAAGTGCATGTGTGTGTCTGTTTTGCACGGTTTGCGGTACAAAGTGTTTCTTCCTACTAAGTCTGTGTTTGACGTTTTTTCTTTAATGAAAGCTGTTGAGAGGCAGTTTAATTTAATGCAATGATGTTTATTATTCGTCTGCGGATGAAATTCGACCTGAAGTATCAGTATGACGGACCATTCAAACAAGAGTTATCAATAACAAGGCTCTTGAATTCCTGGGGTGCTGTTTGTTGTCTGTGCAAGAAAGTCACGGTATACCAGCTTTGAGTCTGCGGAGCTTTGAGTCTGCGGATGAGGCCAGCTAACGTATCGCCACTAAAATAAAAATTATTAAGAGATGCTTTGATTTCCTGTGGTGCTACTTATAATGGTGCATTATAGAGGAGGCCTTGGTTTCTATCAAGTTGCCCGTCCTGTAACTTATCTACAAGTTAAATTACGATCGTTTTTTCGCAAGCGGAAAAAATCGCACCACTCAAAAAAATGCTGGCAAGTAAACTGAGATGGAGGGCAGGCAATCTGCAAACTGAAATATGTTGGAAAATAACCGATGACGATACGTGTAAGTCGAACAAAATTTATTTATTAATACTGGTGAAGGAAAATCATTTCATAAGTGCATTTGCGTCTGAAAATAACGCGAACTATTCAGCATTTTTGTTCTAACTACTAGGATTTCGTTTTGGATACCCGCGAAAAGACGCTGAAAAGAGTCTCGTCCTTTAGGTCGCAGTCAATTTTTTCCTACACTCCAATAACTGCTAAAACTCATCACTCTCTAGCGAGGAAGTAACGCAGCAATTGAGACTAAAAACATACATTAAAATATCAGAGATTTTATTTTCGCCTTTTAAAATTCTCTTAAATTAGTTTATGCGTTACTTCAAACAAGCTTCCTATGACTCGAATTTTGGAGCAATAAATCGACCAGGCCAGAACTTAATTAATTTTTTCTATTTTAAAGGTCAACGTTGTTTCATCCTAATTTGCTCCAGGTGAGGTTTGAAGACAAGAGCTTAATAAAAAGGCGAGATAAATCCCCGGCCAAGTGATTCCTAATTAATACTAAATACGACTACTGGAAAAGGCGGTGATCACAGCTCTGTTATAAAAACGTTTCTTATCGATCGGTGTGACTTATCGAATGTCCCGAAATAATTTCTTTTAAGGGAAATGCATGACGTTTACAATACAGTTGATACTTCTATCTGTTTTAGGATTTTAAATTCAATTAACTATTGCGTATTCACTATGTTTGCATAAAAACGACTCAAACCGAAGTCAAAACATTGCAATAACTGGCGCCGAAATAATCTTTTAATTTGTGGTCACCGCTACATGTATACGTAAGGTATTTTCAACTCAGAGAATTACTTTGTTTTTGTTGTTGTTGTTGTTGTCGTTAAATTAATAAAGTTCATAGCTTCAGGGGCACATAAAAGGCAAAAACGTAATAAGGAACTAAAGATGAATATATAGCTATAGGATCAAGGGAATATGTCCGGCAGTTGATCAGAATTTATCCCATAACATGTTTTTTTAGCATAAAAGGCTTATTGTGGCTTTTCGCTTATCTGTGTTGTATTTTTAATCATAAAAGCATTACTTTAAGTTTCACTTAATAAGCCAAAATAGTAGGGCTAAAAGCTTTTCTAAAAATATATGAAATATAGTATGTTTTGAAAAACACAACAGAAGGAAGCATATTATCTTCTTAGCCACAATGATAAACATGTGACGAAAAAACTGAAGTGATCGGATTTGTCATGTTTGTAACTAATGCAAAACTTGTTTTACAGGCTATAAAGTTGTGAATACTTTCATTGTTTTGTAAGGTGAATTCAGTTTTTGATCCTGTTGACGAATATTCTAAGGTTACAGTTAAAGGCATAACGCAACCCTTTGCTGCGATGCTATTCATTATCTTGCTGGGTTTTTTTTTGTGGGTTTTACATTTCGAGTCCGTGGGTGAAATCCTTAAGTGTGGCCATTCAAATTGTTCCGGCAGATGAGGGGGCTATTGAACAGAATTTTCCTGTGATCTTCTGGAAAACGCGCATGGTTTTTAAAAAGATTAATCAACTTAAAGATATGGACCACCCAAATGGAAAACGAAACTTTTTGCATTTCCTATACTTTTTTTTAAACCTCCTTATTAGGCATTTTTCAAGTTGACAGTTGTTACAAGTGCACAAATGGACCTTTTCGAAACAGCAAGGTTGGCTTGGATCTCATGACTTAATGCTCCCGTGAAGAAAGTTTTTTTTTTCTGTATTAGTGGAGGAATCCCACCTTGAAATTTCGTTGAAAAACTCGAAGCATTTCTTTGTCCGGATTATGTCTCTTTAGTTGCAATGGAACCTGGTTAGGTGTAATTCTCGGCGAGGCAACAAGAGCTTGTTTGTTGAAGGAATCTTACTCTACTCTCTCAGCCCGAAAAACGTCAATGACACCAATAATTCGCAAAGATAAAACTAAATTCAACGATATGGCAGAAACGAAGAAACGAACGACCTTGAATCGCTTAACTTTCGAAATTCCTCTAAATTAAAACTCTATATTTTGTTCTGAAAGCGATCATGAGAACATTGCGTTTCCGAGTTTGCCACCACATGTTGTTTCATTTTTTACTTTGCAGGTGTATTCTTCAGACCGCTGTGATGTATCTCAGTGAGAAAATGTTTTTTGAATAAAACGCTCTTGTCTATGATGCGGCCAGTTGCTTCTTCAGTTTAAGTTTCAAGGAAGCTGCTATGGCGGAGCTTTCTGAAAATGTTCCCGGGTCGTTTGGATTCCTCCGAAAGCGATATGCATGCACTGTTTGTCTCAAATTGTGATTTAGTAGCCTCTAGATTCCTTAGGGGAAAAAAGGAAAGATTGACATCACCAGCAGTGATTTCACCTGCTTAGGCAACTGGAACTCTAGGTATTTCATTTAGTTACGTAACCTCGAGATTCAATAGTGAAGTTTATTGTTCAGTTACAGAACAACGGTGAGCTGGTGTGATTTTTTCCCCAACATTTGGCGCACGAAACATTCCGGTGTCAGCTAAAGAGTTCCGCACTGAACATGCTTGATTGTTTTATCCCTTATCAGGATTATAGGAATTCCAAAAAAAAAAAAAAAGGTTTTTTTCCTTTATCAGTGTGTAACTGATTTTATCGTTTTACGATCCATTTCGCGTCAATAAGAAAATTTGGCTGATTACATTATTTTGACAGTGCGTCGTTTCATTTTTCTTTCGTATCTATCGCTGTACGGTTTCTGAAGTTTCTCGGTTTTGGGCAAGATTTTTCAAGCGTTATCTCGTTTAGTTCATCAGTTACATAAAATACTTTGTACAGGTTATATATTTAGCATTCTTCACGATGCAAATAATAAATATCAAATCAACGAGAAGTTAATAAAAATGAAAATGATAATAGAGAACGAATTAGTTCAACAAACAGTTCGACTGCTGAATTGTCGAACCACTTTTTACGGTAACATACCATGGTTGGATTCCTTTTCTCGATAGAAGAGCAAGCCTCCTGACTCGCTAAGAACAGGGAAGGTTGAAGTATTTCGCTTCCCAAAGAATTAAGATCGCAGTAACCAAAAATAAAAACAACTGAGATGACTTTTCGTTTTCCGCGAGAAGACAAAAACTTTTTTCAGTTACATCTTGCACGCTGATTCGACTTGAACTGAGATGAAACGTTTATAAAATTGGCAATTGACTTCTAACCAGCAGCTCAGCTTTTTGAAGTATACGAAAATTTGCTTTCAAAAAAACAAATAGAAAATAAATGAATAAATAAAAGTGAAAATCAGCAAGATGCACTAGATGCAAAATTGACTTACTTTACCGTGTTGAGATGGAAGAGCAATTTACTACGCGAACGCCCTCCCAACGGATGATCAGCCGGCTCCTATCTACGATTCCTCCTGATTCCTGAATATGCCTTCAGTCCATTCAGACGTACTGAATTTGCACATATTTAATTTGGCCTTAAGGGCAGATTAAATGAAAATCCATTTGGGGTCCAAAGTAGCAAATATTATTAAATAATTGTTATCGGTCAAGGAGATCAACTCAGTATTTTATTCAGTATTTGGTATCCCCTGCACAGATAACGATTTCTCGACCTTATTTCCAGCCTGTTTAATAAACCAAATCACTGTTGTTCCGCATTTCTGACTTTTTTCATTAACAGTGCCATTGGTACTGTGACAGCCATTGTAATGTGCTAGTACATTTAATGATTTAAGCCTGAGGATGAAATCTTTCTGTGTGACAGTCAAATCGGAACGCCACGCTGACTTGAATATGATTTCATCGAGTTTTGCTAAATAAGCTTTTTTTTTTCTTCCGAGTTTGATATGCTTTGTATTTCGTGCTGCGTCATGTTAATATTAAGGCGTCGATAATGAATTTGGGTGGGCCAAACGGAAGGAAAGATGCGGCGGCCTTTTTGGCAAATGGCAGGTTTTTATATTCATTTTGTCGATGTTTACATCTCCAATAAAATGAGACTTAGCTTAAACGTTAGACTAGGATTTCCTCGCCGTTAACAACTAGTTGATGAAACTTTGCAAAGCCTGAAACCGCCTTAGAATTATAACATGTTCACCGAGGTACCGAAGGCACAAGAGATTTTTTGGAGGTTGTAGGAAACACCGAAGCCCTGGCTCTTGTAGAACCAAAACTTGCAAGGTACCGATAAAACTTCCCGATGACTGAGCTTGTGCGTGAAATCTTAAAGTTTGACTATTCAATTACAAGCTAGTGAGCAGTACTCTCCTGTGGTGCTGTTTATCATTCTGTACGAGGTGCAGTCTACTTTCTGTCTGATGATAAAATTTTAAAGTGTTGTCATTCACTGATATATGAAAACTAGAGTAACTTAGTTGCTTATTGCGTTGCCAAACGTGGTTCGATCTTTTGTCTCTGTTCATGAAATTCTTTAACATTCAGTTAAAATCGTTGGCTTCTCAGTGAACAGCAGTTTGCCATAGTGCTCTTTCAGTTATGCCGTTCGGAGTAGTTCTAACTTTGAGTTGCTTAATGTAGCGATAATTGCGTCAAGTAGAAACGAAAAATCCCTTCTTCAGTTGCGGTAAAATAACGAGGTTTCCTTAAAAACGGACCATATAGCTGATATCATTAACTCAGATTGAACAAACAAAGTGTTCAGACTGAACTGTTTTGATTTTCGTATTGCGTCAGAAGAATTGCTTATTGAAAGGATGAAAGCCGTGATAAACTTGAGTGAATGTTAGTTACCATCATCTTATCAAAGTGAAATCCTATCGCTCTGTTTTGAGACGACTCACAAGTGCTTCATTAAAGCAAGACAAAATAGCGTTTATCAGTTCTGCAAATTCAACCAAAAATTAAAACAAGAGACAAACGAAAACAAAATAATGTGCACGCGACGTTTTTTCTTTTTCCAGGGCCTAGACGGTAAAGCTCGTGAATTATTCTAAGAATAACAAATTCGTTTCTTCTGCTATTTACAGTTCAAAGGCACTTACCCATCACCATTCAAATTATTTATCTTAGCCTTTTACGGAAAAAATTCTGATAAAAACACACCGCCATTTGAGAAGAATACTTTCGTGTGGCTGTCCTAATATTGTGGTTATTTTGTGACCACGTGCTGCGGTTAAACTGTAATGGCACAATTCAGCCTCTACCTTCATGCTGTCAAAATCTTGATTTCTTGCATTAAAGAAAAAAAAAAACAAAAAAAAAAAAAACACTTTGGGACTAATTAAACTCGTGTCCGCCCACTACGTGATATAAAATATCATAAGATGTCTCAAAACCTAAACACACTTGTTTCCAGTCCCTGGTGTCCACGAAATTGGCGAAATTTTCCCTGTTGTAACAATTTGGAATTTTATCAGTACAACTCGACAAGTGACTGACGCATTTCAGAAACAAGATGGGTAGGTTTAGAGAAAAATTACTCGAAGATGTCCTTGGACGTTTTCGGCGTAGCGTATTAAAACGTTGAAGAAATGGATTGCAACTTGCCGAGAAACGTTGTTGTTCTATGGTTGTGTTTCAGCAATGAAGTGCGCTCAGTGAAAATCAATTACGGTTCCTCTGATCTCTTTTCAAGAATCATGCGTCAGTACATTGCGAGGGTGCTTAGTAATATTTTATTTCTGGCTGTGCAAAATTACCGTGGTACCACGATTCCCGAGGAATAAAAACAAGATAGCTGTTTCTATTTTAGCTTAAATATAGTTTATGAACGCTGGCAATTTATCAAAGCTCCTGGGACGGAATTTATTGCATTAGGCTGAATCAGTTTCTGAACGTTATAAAAATGATTACAGAAAAAAAAAATTTGCACTGCAAAGAAATGACTAACGTAAGAGAAAAGATGCATTCACTGAATATTATTCAATGCTGATTTTTAGTTATTGTTTTTTTTTTTTTTTACGTTGCGGCTGTATATACTTTTTTCGTAATGTCGTGGGTCCTGCGGCGAGCCGCCAAACTTGAAAAAGACCGATCAGTTTTTCACACAAAGCAGTCGGGTATTAAAATGACACCCACTCACAGGCAACTATATACATCCGAGGATGTATAACAGAAACAACGAATTTGTTTAGAACAGGCCACTTTGAGTCTGTCTATAAAATGTTTCTCATGCCGTTATGTTACGTAATGGTCTAAATACATACAGCTTGCAATGAAACTGCTTTTCATAGTCGAACCGAATAAATGTTACAGCGACGGCAACGCAAAACTTTTGACAAAGAAAAAGCATATTTCGGGGATGAAAATAATAGAGAACCGTTATTTTCAAATAGTTTTGATCAGTTCAATGGATAGACAAGAAAAGAAAGTCGTTCTCTTGTATGCACCCAATACTCCATGAGCCCGAATGTGTATCAGTACTATGTTGAATGAACAGATGCTATCGTCTTTTATTTGATGTTTGTGTCATGTGGATCTCAAAACTGTATGATGCGCTTCTGTATACAGCAAAGGATAACTTTTTGATCACCCGAGAAAAGCGGTGAAAATCCAAGATATCGACCGAAATGGGTACTTGGAAGGAATTTTCATGCGGCTTGGTAAACAACGCCATCAGTTGTAGTGAAATACAACGAGAATATTTCAGTATTAAAGCGATATGTTTTAAATGTTGTTTTCTGCGGGTATTTCTAGATCTGTTTATGGCTCTTTTGAAGGTAAATTTGTGTAAATTAATACAACTTGTGTAAGTTAATACAGTTTGAAAATTTTATATCGCAGAAACTTTTAGCGAACGATTGTCTTATTCCTCATGATATCCGAGTTGCTGTTCGCTTCCCTTAAAGTCTGAAAATGCTAGCTGGCCTTATTTCACACTTAAATAAACAACATGTTTAACCCTACGAAATTGAAAGGGATTTGTTTCCCGAGTGCTACGAAAGTCTGAGGTGGCATTTCGCCACCAAAAACGTTGGTTTTTGTTCATTATTTAATCGACTTCCTAAGGTTGGTAATGGCTTCCATAAACAGACATTCCCCGGGCACGAAGACATGTCTTCAAGTTCAAGGAAATTTGACGGCTAACACGATGAAATTATTCGCATGTACACTCAGTGTAGAAGCCAAGGCTGTTTTAAAAAATGGCTGTTAAATGATAGTGTCTGTTGAGTGATCAGGAATAAACGTATCCTGGTGAAAACGATTTTTAACGCAACACTGGGTTGAGTTCGTATCATCAGTCGATAGCCATGTGACGTAGCCAGCGAATAATCATTCCCAAAACAGGAACATTTTGCGGCTAGTTGCGATGTGCTGTGTGATTTTGAAGACAGTTAAATCTAAACCCTGGCCCTGCACACAATCTCACGTACTCAATAATACTTTCAACACAAACAGTTACACTGAACAAAATCAGGCGTTGAGAATCGGAACTGGAATTAATTGTCTTGTGTAGCATCAACCTTACCGGATTAACCTTGGCCGCCATTGCAATATTATTCTTGCTTTGAACTCTGAATTACGAAATATTTTTATAAAGTTTGCATAATACACTGATGCTCCGACCTTGCTTCGATGAGTACAGATCACATGACAATAGCGGATTGGTCGCAGGTAGTCGGGAGCTCAGCTATGGCTCAATGGCCTTTCCTGACTGTAATTTTTCTACCTGGAGAAAATTCCATAATCCTGTTTCAAAGTGAGGCACTTATCAGAGTAAATTGAAAGAGTGTGGAAATTAGATAGCGAAATATAAAAAAGGTAAACCATTAAGATCTGAAAGTTTTGGAAATTGAGCTAATAGCCTTGTTCACGACTGTAACGAGGAATGTGTGTCAAAGTTTCAAACCTTAAACATTTAAAACGGCGGGGATTTTAGTGGACAATCGTTATCCTGAGAAGAAAAATTTACATTGAGTTTGAGATTCCTTCCGGATGGCAAAAGAAGCAGGCTACAAGTGTGGTTAAACAGCTGAAAAATTCGTAACCGAGCAGCGAGTGCGGTACCCGCCTTGCATGCGACAGGTAGACAGTCATTTTTATTAGCACCTGCATGTGATAATCAGTGACACAGCATGTTTGAATATAAATCATCATTTATCAGGCGCACCAAACGGTTTGTATCAACGGAACATCTGTTCGGAAGCCGGCCATAACCGCTTTAGAAATTTGGATTAAATTGGGGCGAAAACTAGAGTTTTCTTGAGCGAAATGTCTCCTCGAACTACTTTCGAAACGTTAAAAAATAAATTTCTCAGCTTCGTTTTATTTTCGAGGCGCAAAAATTTCGCGTAGCCGGAGTGCGAAAGGAAAACCGATAGCAGCTCCGCAAAAAATTCGGGTTTATGATTCCGTTCCCCCAAACTTTAATCCAAACAGACTGGAACTGTGTTATTTTACAAACGTATGTCTTCAGAAAGGCCGCGAAGCAACTGACCTTGGAAAACAAGAAACACTATTGTTTAGTATTAAGCTAAAATATTCTTGTCGGGTTCCTTTGATATATGCGAGCAGCAGGTAAAACGGTAGAGGCTGTATAGACTTATTTGATAAAAAAAAGGAGTAAAACTAAGGTTTGTTTAGCGTAGATACTGTATTATCATAATCGCGGAAAGCGCCCATAAAAATGCAAACTTTTTTGCAGGGAAGAGTAACGGCGTGCTAAAAGGACAGCAGTCTCGATTCAGCGTTAATTATTAAAGAAGTATTTGTAAACTCACCTTTAGGCGCTTTTGTTCGATTTAAACCACCGCGCTGGGAACCGAATACGTTTGCCTTATGAAAGAAACTAATACAAATGAAAAGAAAATTTATTAAAATTACTTAAATGCATATTAGACTCGAAAAAGTTCTTGTAGTTTTCCTCGGATCACCGCTTTAAATTACGTCACAGATCATTTGTTTGGTGTTATAACAAATATCGCAAAAAAAGTTTTATTGGTGCTTTTCAATGTTTCCCTTGTAAAAGTGAACATTTTGCTTGAAAAGAAAACAAAAATATAAATAGGTCAGTAGTCGGTAAGTTCCGCGGATGGAATCGTAGTTCGCAACACAGTGCAAATGTTTCATTTAACGGCTTCCGTTTACGCTTCGCTTCCGATACAAATAAACACTACGGCTGATAAATTAGGCTCGAATTAGGCTCTAAACATGAAAAAACGTTCGGTTTACGGAAATACAGGATGTTTTTGCACACACAGAGGGTAAATAATTGAAATTCACAAATCCTAAAATGGTACCTACTTTGATCTGTGTACATTGAAAGTTTAATACTGTAAATTAAGGTGAGCTATTTAAGAATTAGCCTGTGTGCAGACGTTTGCGGGCTATTATGGATATGTATATATTTAATGAACCATGCCAAGTACACACAATAGCAACTGACATGAGAGCAATAAAATTAGGCATAAAATTGATGATCTGTGATGGCGAAGAAAGAAAATATCACGTTTTAGTCGGGGCTCCTGTTATAGTGAAAGAAAAAAAAATCTGTAGCCATAATCACGGCTTACTTTAATTTCGGCTGATGTCCACGCCAAAAAGGGGAGTCATTAAAATGGATTTCTTTATTTTCATGTTAAAACATCCAACAGACCAGATGCTTTTGACTTGCAGATCCTAGAAGAACATGTATCAGGCTACGAGAAAGTGAAAGACGCGAGAAAATTGCCTACCAATGAGAAGGTCTACGCGCGCGTTGGGAGAAAAGGAAAAATAAAAATGTATGAACCGAGCTATGGCCTCGCTTCACGCGAGTCTCCCAGTTTAGTATCTGATCAGTCTTGCGGAAGGTTTACACGGTCAAGTTTTCGATTCCCGTCGAGGACTGACATCATCTTGTCTTTGCCGCACGCAGCATGCATCTATTTGTGAAGCCTGCACGGCACGAAAGTTTATACGAACTCTTTGAAATGCAAGCGACAGGTACAAGGTTCAAAACCAGGAACATTTTTACCCAGCGCTGTATTTTTTTCTTCATTTTTTGGTTAAGTTGGGTACATAACTGCAGTGGTCTCTTTATAATATTTATTCATGCTTTTTAATTTGCGTTTCTCAGTGTTTGTATCGGACGCTTCTGCCAAGTTGTGATCAGTCATGTTTGTGTCACTGGTGAGAACCATGATTTTTAGAAAATAATGAGACCAAAACAAGTGCAATTACTAGACCGTATCGATATTGCTCTACTCGGCATTTTTTAATCATTTCAAGGGATGGCGGCTGGATCTCCAAATCCCGACTGATAGACTGCACTACTGTACCAGATCGAAAATTCGATATTTTTCCGACATTACCTACCGTACGGCACGTTATCATTAGCTCTACACTGATGGAATCTAAAGTCCATACCCTTTTCCATACGTATAGTGTTTGCGTATCTGAAACCCCGTAAGCTGTACGCCTTATCTCGTGCAATGATATTTTCTGGTTACCTCTCTTTTTCTCTCTTCTTACTCGGTTTCAAAAGCCCCGAACCAAGCGGCTGACGGGGCGGCACACAGCCGCACCACCCGGGCCCATGATACACGGAGTGACGCTTTCCCTCTGTCAGAACTTGCCGGCCATACCGGTCAGTTCGTAAACGGAATGTACCAACTTGAAGGACAAGCTTTAACCTAGTCTTTCGAATTTCTTCAAACTGAGCGGGTACCCGTTTGCGGAGTGATTACTTTTTAAGATTATGCAAAACCTGGACTTTTCTGGTCGGTCAGTTCTGGCAAAGTCAATGCCACTATTTTTTCTTGCACATTTTTGCGCTCTATGGTGCGCGCAGCAATTTTTGGAGTGTACAGTTGTCGATTGATTGAATTTAGACGTCAGTCTCCAATGGTCGGTGTGCGTTATAAATATGCTATTAGAGGTACATTATTCATAACCAAAAATTAAAATTACTTGGAACCCTGCTAGAAGAGGCCCTTCGATGTTCCCAGAAAAGTCGGGAAGAGGAAGGGACCCGAGTAATCTTGGAAGATCGAAGGGCCTCTGCTCGCAGGGTAATGAAAACTCAAAATGTCATTTGACAAACAACTTATCCAATAGTTCTCAGAGATGAATGGCACAACTAAAATCCAGTAAAAAGCCTAGACTTGGAGAATAAAATCATTATGTCGCGTGACTTAACTTAGCTACTTTCGGTTACCCAAGTATGTTGAAATGCCGGAAAACCAAGTCCCTCGTCGTGCACTTGGTAGATTTAACTCGAAGGGCGCAAATATCACTTCACCACCTATGGCGTCACATAGCGCAAAGTTAGTTTGTAAATATCAATGTAATAACTTGTTTTTTTAATTTCCTTTATTTATGTTAGCAAAAATACCTGCAGCGTTTAACAAAACAGTGTTATACGTTCTCTGCGTAGGGTCGCAGAGTTGAAAGAAATTTGGAAAGGAAAATTAATTTTGCGGTGTAACGTTGAAAATTTTTGCTGTTATTGTTTAGAAGTCGCGAATGAAAATCTCGTGATCTACTGACATCTCAATCCAACCATAAACTGTTTTCAATTATGAGAAGAAAAGTGGTGTACCTAAAAATCCATACTTCAGTTCCCGGCGTGTTCACTTGAGGGATTTTATTTTCCCCGCATAAGTGGAAAATAAAGTTCACCAGTAACCGGTGAATGTACGCTATTTCTTTCTTTCTTTCTTTCTTTTTTTTTGTATAATGAGAATGTCTAATGTTGGGGATGAGGCTGAACGTTCTTATTTTGGGGGCAATTTGAACCTGAAAGCGTTCTAAAGATGTTCTTAAGTTACCCGTTTTGTTATTTCCATAAATCAATTCCCACGTAAAACCAGGAACCGTTCAAAGAGCATTATTTGCTGTAGTTACTTGTGACATGTTTGCTCGGCTGCACTCTTGTGCTGCGTACAAGATATCTTGCTAACCAATTCTCGGCTTTGTATAGACTCAAGTTTTACATTCTATTTTACCCATATTCATACTGTTTTTTTTTTTTTTTAATGTTCTCAACCGACTCTCAGCCTGGGGTATGTTCTAAGGGTGTTCTTAAAATTTTGGTCAATCTCAGCCTCAACGTTCTTATTACTGAAAAAGGTTCTCATAAAAAGGACTGTATTTGTTTCATCCGCAAGAAATGACGATAACTGGGTTTTTGCATCATCAATGAATCCCCTCTGTTTTCGGTCGCATGATCAAAGAGAGCAAGCTACGCACTGGGATATCCAAAACAAAGCGACTTTATCCGGTCAAATTTGAATTGTCTTTGTTTTGGATGTCCCAGTGCTTAGCTTGCCATCCAGCAAGGTGTTTTTGTGACATGTGACCGTTAGCTGCAAGGGCCCGTTTTCCACTGAAGCAATTTCCAACAGATTCTAATGAAGCATACTTGATGACTGTAGCACAGACAGATCCGACAAAAATATGTAACACCTCGCACAAGTTTTCGCACTTTCCCTATTCTTGTCAACCAGTCACAGTCAACATCTTTTAGGAAATCTTAAGTAGCCAATCAGCAATCAGGCAACCCAAAATTTGGCATGCAGGCTTGTAAAAATGCTTGCCATTGGCTCGGCGCTATCAAACGAATCGCCAAATGTAAGACGCGCGGAAAGTTCCCGCCAAACGTTCAGATCTAAATAACAGAGGTCTGGATAGCAGTTCGCGAGCTTAAAGTTTAAGAAAAATGACAACAGTTTTGAATTTTAAAAAACATGTTTCGACAGCTCTTCTGTCATCTTCAGTTTAAATTGTAAAGTACAGAGTTGAATTTATAACAAGTGCTTACAAATGCCGAGAAAAGAAAAAAACTGTAACAGAATAGTTTTGGAAAACGTGACTAGAAAGAGAGTTTTAAATTTACATGGTGCAATTGCTGTATTCTTTGATATTTCTGTTAGCCTGTTTTCTTTTATTCTTTTCCTTTTTTTTTTGTTCAGACATTTTTGAAGCTCAGATAATCACCCATAAAACTGAGTTATTTGTATGTTTCGACGCTCATTTTGGAGTTTTAAAAGCACTGATTCTCCGAATTTCGCTGGTTTGTACTTGTTTGTTTCCACTTGCCAAAATAGCAGTCGTTGCTTGAAGTTGTGCTTGAGTCGCCAGGCTTAGAGGACGACGCTTTATAAATTCCTTGCACAGAAAAATAGCCAAAAAGATTATAAAATTTCAATAGGAGTAAAATTTTCCACCTTACCAAGCAGTGCTGCTGGATGGACCATTTGCACCGTTGATCATTACTTGAGTAATTCTACACTGATCGGCAATTTAATAAGGCTAACACAGTCATAAGTTTAGGGAAATGCATACTGTTTATTTTCTCTCTGCGTTCGGCTTGTTTTCAATTTCATTTAGCTCTTTTAACGAAACGAGAGGTTCTCTAAGGACAATAAACTTGGAAAGGCTGTAAAATGGGACAAAAATTAAAGATTGCGAGCTTTTCATGGTTTTATAACCTGAAAATACAGCCACCTTTTATCGTTCCGGAGCTGTATTCGCAGGATGATAAATATGCAGCTTTCTTCAATTTTGTTCGGCTCCCATGATCTTTAAAACAACACAAGCCGCGTTTGTTATAGAAAACCTCAATAACGCGTCTGAAAAGCACGGGAAAACTAAATTCTTGTACCGTAGATAGCAGAAAGGGAACCCTGTCTACTCTTCATGCCTCGTGCTCTGTCAGGCCTTGCTTGTGAACTTAAGTTTTGCTTTTCGGCGCAGCTGCCAGTGTTGAAAGCTCTCGTAGGAAGTGAAATGAAGCCGTGTGTTTAACTGCAGTAGTAATAGCTGTCTGACAAAGCATCCTTCCTCGGAAGAAGTCTGGTTACAAAGGGACTCCACAACAGCGATTTAAAACCACAAGTCTGACCGAGCTCCTCAACATGTAAACCTATTGTCTAGTTGACAAATTAAACTGCGAATTCTAAAAGCAGTATAGTAACTAAGGTTGTGACGTAGTTTGCTTCTGAACGATCATACATTTTAATCCACGAAAGCAGCTAAGAGTTTGGACGCACAATCGCCAACCTGTTAATACAGAAAAAGACGGTGAATGTGCAGCTCGGTCATGTAATGATATGTATTCACGATGCATCTTTGCTGATCCTAGCGGTAACCGAATGGCCTAGCATGAAATCTACTCTAATTCCTACAAATTGCGATCAAATTACGGATAAATTGCTTTAAAATCGCAGGGAAAATCGCCAGTAGTTTGGACAAGTTATTTGGAATGTCACTTAGAAACTCCGCGTCACAAAAAACGCATTAGAATAGCCTTTGTAAAAACGGCCCACATTTCAGTGGCATCACAAAAAAACTAGATGAATTTATATTTATCATAATAATGCAAAAGGTGATGTAAAAATGTAAATGGAAACACCAGAAGGAAATATAGAACACACAAATCTATGACAAACACTCAATTAACAGAGGTGTAAGATTTACATGATACCGTGGTTGACTGAGTTTGGGTTTTGCCAAGCTGATGGAAAATGCGACCTTCAAAAAAAGATATAACCTACCTTGTGCGGATCTGTGATAGAAGATAAATTCTTTAATGAATTGTCTATTCCTAATGATTGCGCTAGAGACAGGACATCTGAATCGCCCCAAATCTGTTATTTAAACATTAAAACAAATTATTAATTTTAAGCTATCAACATTAGCAAAACGTAAATCAACGTGTCACAAGGATAAAATACGAAACGGATGCTGAAAATTTACCGCAAAACCATCGCTTTAGAGACAGAGGAAGTGTCCTGAGTTTTAAGATTCCTACAAATCGTTCACTTACCAAAGTACCGACTGCCACTAGAGATCTAAATCTGGCTTCGTTATCTGTTTCGCTTTCCAAGATCTGCAAAATATATAGTTTTATGATTAAATCAAACTTTGCGGAGCTTCTTGGTTAGAACATTACACTGTACATACATAGTACTTCTTATAATCGACGAGAGGTCGAGAGCAAAACCGCAAAATACTTACACCAGCTAAAGTGGTAAGACACTGCGTTTTTGCCTCAAAATCATGATGCTTTCGCAGAAGGACAGAAAAACTGAAAAAATGAATAAAAATAGAACTCAGAACATGTTGGCTAAACCGAAAGGGTTTCACTCTGAGCAAGATTTTCTATTGTGGTCCAAAATCCCAAAGGCCCAGGGGCATCGCCCAGAATGCGGCGACACATCCGGGGCTTTTGTGCGTGCTCCGCGTGAATTTCAAACTCCATTAATGATGTGAGACAGACAAACAAAAGGGAAAGTGGGTCAAACCCGGCTACCAGCGCGCACGTTGGGCGAGTTTTGGCGTTAACCGCTTTGGTTTTCAATGGGTTAGCATATGGCTTTCGTAGAGAAGACCTCAACAAAGCTAATGAAATATTTTCCAGGATTTTACTGGTAGTATACGTTTGTCCCCTGGTGCCAAGATGGCGCATAGGGCCTCCACATGGGCTTTCCATCGATTCCTGTCTTGCGCTGCAGTGCGCACCTCACTCCAGGACTGCCACCCTCCCGAAATATAACATGGCCTGGGAAACCCCCACTCGGTCTTTTCGAAGACTCAGAAAAATCGATCCAAATATATGTCACAACAAGAATTGAAACTTACTTAAGTAGAACGGTACACAACGATATTCTGATGTTCTTGTTAGGGCATTTACACCAAGGTGATAAATGTTCCACAATCTAAATAATGAACGAAAGAAAACGGTTAGATTATCAAAATATTCAACCTGGACCAAGTGTCACAAAACAGACCGTTACAAACTGACTGATAATTTCAATAGAAACACTACCGAATTTCAACTGTCAAAGAGCAAGTGCAGAAGTTCACATCTGAAAAGATCTCAAGAAACTCATTTTGCGAAACGCTGTACTGAAAAACAAATACGGTATCCTCATGGCAACGTACTGTTCAATAACTTTCAGGGGAATGGCATGACTATAAGATTTCATTTGGAGACTCAAAGTAAGAGCCACCTGTTGTATTCTCAACAACTTTTATTTGCTCTCAAAGCAGTGGTCAGATTTCTTGTTGTTCCCTGAACAGTGATATTTTATAGGGTTTTAAGGTACAGGTCAGTCCGTTTAGCACACTAAACACTGCCATCCTCACCTTTTCTCTGTGTCTCAGCGTTAAAGCTGAACCCTCATTGGATAAAAACAGATTTGAAAATATTCTAAACGACAGAAGCACGTTAGGTTGAGGATTATCGTCCCTGTAGGAAAAAATATGCATAGAATTAAAGAAAATGTAAAGTGATACCCAGAAACCAATAAATAGAAAGCAAACAAGTGCAAACGGTGGCAAGGGCGGGAAAGCATGGGTGCCAAGCGCGGGAAAAGTCTTGCTCATGACAAACGCGGGAAAACTGACGGGGTGCCAGTGGCGCTTCTTGTGTGCGCGGCCACGCGTGATTTTACTTCTCGCAGACCTTGTTACATTTGGGACGCAAGATATGGCCGATAGCCGATGCGACTACTTTCAGAGCACACGGGAATTAATTGCGGGAAAACGGGTGACCAGTACCAGCACTGGAAAACATACAACCGGCACTCACTGCCACAACAGCACTAACAAACCCAACAAAACAATTTAACCCGCGTTAGGCGCGGCGAGAAAAGTCATCACTGAGTCCGTGTTCTCTCTGGGACCTTACGGCAGAAGACGTAACACTGTGCGTTTTCGCTTTCATTAGTTTTAGGCCGTGTCTTAAAGTTTGAAAGAACTCAAACCACAACAGGGAAACACTTTTTCAAACTTGACCGCGTCTCTATAGATATCTTTCTAACAAAGGCAACGTTGCATCTCTTAAATTTCAGTCGGTTTACCTTGTACATGCAAGTAAGTGAGCTGTAAGGTTATCTCCCTCGGAATTACTGCAACATAGTTTGGCAATGGAAGGAAACCGCACAGCCAGGCGTAGAATATCTAAAGCTGTTTAAAAAGAAATAACACATTTGTAAACAATTATAGCGCAAAAAAAAAGCGACAATGAAGCTCTTTGACAATTTTTTTCGGTCCTGATCCATCTTACCAGGAAAGAGCACGTTAGGCGGCCACTTCAGTGCTTTCACAAGAGAGGACAGGTGTTCTACTTTCGGTGACCTGGACTTGTCCGCACTCGACACGTCTTCCAGGAGTTCTAGAGAAAGAGAGATAATTACAATATTTAGAAAACAGCAGTGGTTATTTGGTGATTGTGTTCTTGCTTTTGGTTGGATAAGCTGAAACGTATCAACCTGATACAACAACAAGAAAAACAACAGCGACGACGACGACGACGACGACAGCAACACGCCCAAGGCCAAGACATGTACCACCACCATCACCATCACCACCAACAACAACAACAACATACCACACCTGCAATTTCGCACGAAATAAATGGTCTTTAAAAGGGGGCTCACCCAGTAATGTTTTTAGTTCGTCCTCTTCTAACTGCAGATCCTACAGAGATCAAAAAAGAGACAAAAAGGCAGCAATTTAATAAAACAGAACTGGTAAAACTAATATTAAGTTACTTTTGATCTCTCCGGGTGGGTACTGGGGCTTTTGCATTGGTCAGAACCAGCCTGCCAGACCCGTCAGTTCGTGAAGGGATTACTACAATAGAGCGGTTTTCAATTCATATCGTAAGACCAAAACCAAATAAATTATTCTGGCCAATCACAAAAGACGTGAACAGCAAAATGAACCAATCAGAACTCAAAACAAATACCTGTAACCGGCGTCCAGCGCAGGAAAAAGTGTGAAAGTAAGAGTTTGGGTTTCGTTTCCTATTGGTTGAAAAAGTGACGTGACCTTTGCTCACCAATGACAGAACGTAGGAAATTAAAACCCCAAAGCAAATGCGAAATTACTTTCGACACTCAATTGAAAACTGCTCTATCACGGAGTGCCTATATTCAGCCCTTCGAATCCCTTTAAAATTGCCCACACTACTACACCCCACACCAAGTGAAGTGGTTAATTTCCGTCCCCAGCTTTAAGGGGTTATAGACATCAAGGACCGGGACACTATAAATTTCCACTGTGTTCTACGCTGAGCGCGTCTGCTGTGATCTGACCTAAACAATAACCAAAAGACAAGGATCGTGCACGAGCTTCGGCCTCCAGTTTGCACAAACGCGGGAAATATGTGCAAGCAAGACAAGATTAAGTTTGGATTTATTTCTAATTGTTGATAGCAGCATTTTTTTTAGTAAATTAAAGAAGATGGTCAACTGAAAACCGCAGGTACCGCTATTCAATTTCGACATCCAATATAAAACTGAGACCACACACGGGAAAACGTAAACTATATTTTATCCGTTTGAACGGGTAAAAATAAACAGGTAACGAACGGCAAACGAACGCTCTTAGAAGGCGTTCAAACGGGCAACGAAATTTTTCAAAAAAATGAAAATAAACGTTTAAACGGGTAAACAAAATTTACCAACGGATTGGCAAAAACGTTTAAACAGGCAAACGTCTACGAACGGATAAGTAAACCTTATATTCCAACGGTTGGTCGTGTAATCCATGAACATTTAGCAATGCGAACAAATCTCACCTGATCTAAGTTTCCGTTGAATTCCTTTAATTTCCCAGCGATTGCAGTGGTGTTAGCGCTGTCGAATGATACACACGAATTCTGCAAGGAAGGACAACAATTTATAAAGATACCCGCCTTTTTGTATAAACTCTATATAATTAATCAACCTACCTTAGGAAAGTAAGGATTTTGAGGAACTGTGACACTTTCATTCGCCAAACTGGCTTGTCCTGATCGGTAACTGCTGGAACCTGAAAAGAAAACGATAAAAAGAGCTGTCAGCTTTGAGGTTTGGTTATAGTAGGTATATATTTGAATCTCCTCCTTTCTGCTTCAGTCGTAAAAATTGAAGAAACTAGCCACTCCCCTCGATACTGAATGTCAAAATACTGGTAACTTGCCGGCCATGTTAAAGTACCTGTAAACCCGGTCCTTAATAACAGGACACCCTCGCTGTTTTGCGAATCTTCCGTTGCTGTCAACTCCGGTATTTAGCGATGACTAGACCGCAAATAACGAAGCCTTGTGTGCTGCCTCAAGTCTTAAGAAGAATTTCTGCTTAAGCAGAGACGTAGCGCCCTCGTGGTAAGCATGTCGAGCTTTCGACTCCACTGTTGGTGGATCAAATGCGGTCTTAATAGCTTGTAATTTACATGAAAATGAACTTTCAAACGTTGTGAAAAGCGTGCGCAAAAAAATACGTATTTGTAACGTGGTTGTATATTCACTTCCAGAATAAGTCTTTTGGTTCTGGTATCCTGCACACATGAAACGCCCTCCCCCCAGACAACGTTGATAACCATTCAATGATTTGTATTGAAACCAATGTTTGAAATCAACGCTGCATTGGGCCAGGGGGTAGAGGGCAGAGTGCGAGAGCTACGAGAAATGTTGTAAGCATTACAAGACAGTTTGGCCGTATTGCAGCATCCTATTCAGCGAATAATAGTAATACTCCTAGCTGCTTTAAGCTAGTAGGATTTTATCAAGGAGAGTAGGAGAGTAGTAATGTTTGTAGTCGCAATGGAACTTAGAGTAGGTCTGACGAGTCACCTTCATCCTCAATTTAGCCTACCTGTAAATGGGTCTATTCCACCTCCTGCGCCTGCTCCTCCTCCTCCTCCCATACTGGTCTGTTGGGATGAATACGATGGTCTGTAGCTACCACCACCTAACATGCAAAACAACAAAAAAAGTAAATCACTTCATTCAAATGTCAATGTATTTAGCACAGCGCGCTAATTGGAGACATTTCCAAGATCGAATTGAAATTTAGAAGTGTTGGTTTTTGAGGAAAGGGGAAATTACCTGAATACCCGGAGAAAAACTTCTCGAAGCAAGGACGAGAACCAACAAACTTAATTGTAACCAACATATGACGCCGAGACCGGGAATCGAACCCGGGCCACATTGATTGGAGGCAAGTGCTCTTACAGCCCTGCTCCCCTAAAATAATAAGCCAAGATAAGCGGGTTATTGGTCAAACTACATTGTTTGATTTGCCATCCAGGGCCCGGTTGTTCAAAAGCCGATTAACGCTAATCCCCGATTAAAATTTAACCGTGGTTTCTATCTCGCTCGTTGTAAATATTTTTAAGGCTAATTTTAAGCTAATGATGAATAATAGTCTGAGCCAATTCTAGGAGACAAAAATCATTTGGAAGAAACTTTATTGCTTAGTAATTAAGCTCGAATCAAAGTTCACGCCACCCCAAGATTAGCTTAATCGGGCTTTGAACAACTGGGCCCCTAGGCCTGAACGAGTCGAAGGGGAAGTGTTTTCTCTTAGTTCTCTTGATGCGCAGACTCTCTTTCCTTAGGCATCAGCACCTTACAATAACAACAACAACAACAACAACATGTACAATAAACCTACCTGTGAAGGGATCCACAGCTCCTCCACCCATGCCGGCGTCAGACACTGTCTGTGAGGGTGCTACTGGTGGGACATATCGGTTCCCTCCTAAAATAAACCAAAATAACAACAATAACAACTGACTAAATATTACACGTATTCTAAATCATGTCTTACTGGTAAATGAAGCAGCACAAGATAGTAGAAGCTATTACATTGGTGACTGAAAAAGTCATCATCGTTTTCGAAAATTTAAAGTGGCTCTGCACCCCTCTGATAGAATTTTTTTAAACTTCGCAAAACATTACATCTTAACACATTTATTACAGTTCCATAATAAAAACTGGGGGTCACCGAGCCCGCATTTTTAATTACAAAGGTCAAACCACCCATAGGTATTAAAAACTAGGGGTATTTTTGACAGGTTATACTGTTGCAATGGTAACCTATTATGTCGAGAAAATAACCGCAACTTTTTCTCAAATGTTCAGGCATGTTTGTTGCATGAATCAAGTGATAAACAATGGTTCTACTAATCTGTCAAGGTCTACGTGCTGCAAAGTGATGGAAACCTGTGCCAGCCGCCGGCTAAAAAATGAAAATCATGATAAATTTTCCTGTATCCGCCACGCACACAATGAAAAAATGCAAGCTTTTTCTTTATCCACTCCTCACCAGTGAAAGGATCCCCGGCTGCTGATCCCTGTTGACCTATCGTGACTCCCTTGGTGTTCTTTTGGATAAAATCCACCACTTGATCCAAGAACATCTGGCTCAGGTCATTTCGCTCTAAAAACTGATGAGCCGCCATCCACGGGTCATCTTAAAAAACAGAAAGAAAAGCAACTTGATTTTTAGCGGTAGTTTACATGGGAAACTTCTAAACAGACTGTCTTGTTTAAGGCACAAAATTTTTTACAAAAAAATGGGTTGCAAATAAACATGTTTTCAATATTTTAATTTACCGTTTCCTAATCTGTATAGTTTCACATTCACTTAGATATGAAGCAAAATAAATAAATATATAAATAACGTGTTGTTCATACCTGTCAGATTGTACGGTAGCTTCATACGAGGAGCTCCTTCTTGTATTTCCACATCAAACACGAAGTCGTACTCCTGAGAGAAAACATAACAAATAACACAAGTCAATAATCAAGTTAGTTTTAAAACGTACATACATAACAACGTCTAATTTTGCGACTGAGGCTGAACTAAAACTGAATGTCCTTATTTTTCCATGTTTTGAGCCTGGAATGTTCTTAGCATAAAATTTACGAAAACAGATATGAGTGTGGCCAGGAAACGTAAAAAGGACCACTGGGCATTGTGCGCTGAATCATAGCAACTTCCTTTGATATACGTACCTGGCTAGCTCAGTTGTTACTAGGTGTTCTTAGCTCGATGCAGAAATGGGCGCAGAACTGAATAAAAATGTTCTATCTCTTAATGTCAGGTTGGGTACGTTCTTAGCATATTCTAAAAGTCTGGGCCAAAAGGTTCACAAGGTCATACAGACTAGTTCTGTTTACAAGCGAGTCAAATGTCTTCATCGCTTGACAGTGCTGTGTCTTTAGTAATCGACAAATTAATATTATTCGGGCAGGCTAATTTAAAGGTGATGAAATACCCATTAGTGCTCTACTGAGGGGTAAAGCGGATAAAAAACTAACCTTTTTTTTCGCAGCTTAGAATTTGGAAAACTAGCCGTGCAAAATTGTTCAGGAAAATTCGGGCGTATATATCTAATAAAATCACGGGATACTCGATAAGAGAACAACTCAAACTGATACAAAGCTTGGATTTATTTCCAATAAGTGGTGTAATGTTGGTAATGTTATTATAACATTACCAACATACAAATACGTAACATTCGCTATACCACCATGCAATAACAAGGCATCAGAGCACTTAATTATGGGGAAAACATTCAACTTGACCAAAGGTGCCTGGGACATCTCAAGACTGCAGTTAACATACCTTGCCATTGTACATTTGTTTGTTGGTTTGCCTTGAGGCGCCTTCTGTTCCAGCTGACCCCACTACTTCACCGACCTGGAAAGCGCAAAGGAACATGGGCAGTGATTAAGTATGTCAGACCTATACCAATGTTAGTAATGTTTATTTTTCTCTGGGAATCAAGCAAATGGCCGAATGGCCGAATGCCACGATAAAAAAATGCAGTTACCTTATCCCATCTTGATTCCATACCATTCCACTAAAAACAAACAAGGATACAATATTAGAAATAAAATAAAAAGAAAGGTTCGACGTGTCCAGCATTGCACGCTAGCGAGGGTCATGCGCTTCATAATAGACATCACAAAATGTCCCCTAGCCGTAACCCTCACCTAAACACAAGCAATTAAAAAAGGTGCAAGCATGAATTCATACGAAAATTACAAATAACTATTTAACATTGAGAACCCAAATCTAGAGTTTCCGTCCATTTCTGGACATGAGACAGTGAGAAGTTTATCAAAAACACAAATAACAATGGTACCTAAAAATACTCTACCATGGTGTTCACATTGAAATATCATGATAAAGACAGCCCCAAATTGGGTTTATATACATGGATTAAACACATGTGTAACATTCATTTCCATAGCGTTATCGTTGTCGCTATGTGGGTCACATAAAGCTGCAAATTAAATGGTTTTAAGGACAGTGCTCCGTTTTACGTCTGCGCATCTCGGGAAACAAGGATAGTCCGGATAGTCCCATCCTCGTTCCCAGAGCCTACGATCTTTTGGTCAGCGGTTGGATCGTAGGCCCTGGTAACAGCCGTTACCGGATGTCCTGAATTTCACGACATCCGGTAGCGCACGCTCAGTGTGATAAATTGCCATTGCGCTTGCTCAGTATTATTGCCTTGTACTCCTCAGTATTAGGAAGTAAAGACAAATGCGCAGAAGCGTAGCATTTTTCACCTTATAGCGCATCAGGTTTTCGACAGCCAATGAAAAAAAAGATATTTTTGGATGGACCCAGAGCCACTCGTTCATTAATAAAAAAAAAAAAACGTTGTGGCTCTGGGGACGAGAATGGGATAGTCCGACAAACTCGAGTTTCTTAGGGATGGGCATTGTCTGAGACAACGAAGCTTCAATTTAGACAAAAGTATTACATACAGTCATTGTTATGCCTTAACTATCTCCGAAAAATCGATGCGTCGTCACCTCCAATTCTCTTTTTGGATTCCAAATAGCCCTTGCTAAAATCTGCTTTCCCTGCATAGTTATAAACTACACAAAAAGCCTTCTGTATTAGGAGACACGCTCCGTGGGTCGGCCCGCAATGCAAAAAGATCCACAGGCTTTCGCAAAGTACTTCACTTGGCATTTTTTATTCCGCTCCCTGTCAAAGCTTAAATACCCCATCCATCGCCCCCAATCGACCCTCCCCCCACAAAATGGTCTTTGCCACCAAATTCACTGAGGATTGAGTGTTGTGAAGAAAAAATTGCATGAAAATAATTTCGGATTTGTTCAAAATGATCACAAGCTACTGAAAGGCGTATCTCAAGCATATGCAAGTCAGGGTAAATCGAAAGTGAGAATGTAAGTAGAGCTTTTTTAAGCCAGCGTCTTCTTTTGGGGTTAACATGTACATGTAAGTGAGTGTCTGAATGAGTGATGAAGTGACTTGTGGTTCACTGTGTTTAGTTCTCACCTGATGACATTCAATAATGTTTCCTCTCCTGATAAGTTTTGTTTGACCGCTGCTGTTACCTGAGAGATTAGGGAAAACAAAATAATATAAACAAAAAAAACCAACACCAACAACCATTACCTATTTCAGTCAAAATAGTATCACTGAGCCAGGAGAAGAGATGGTAAAAGATGAAAAGATGAAAAGATGATTTTTTCAAAACCTCGACTTTCAGTTACGTGAACAATAATTACGGTCAGACATAAGTTTGTGAGCCCCACCATTTCCAAGCCAGATACCCTGCTATTCAGTGACATCCTGAGAGAATTAGCTGCCAGTCACCTACATCTTTGGATTGTTGCCAAATTGGGATTTCATTGAAGAAAAAGGGGAACAGCCTTTAAAAATAATATACGATATAAAACTAAATCACGCGAGGCCTTCTTTGCAAAGCCCATTAGGCCAATCATGATCAAAATAAGTGATACCCTGACTGTCTTCTGTGATGTAAAAAAGCAAGTGATATTTTAGAATCTCCAACCTAAATCTTAAAACATTCAGCATCCTGTTTCATTAATTTTTCACCTGGCCTAAGAAGAGCTTCTGGTCCAGGAAGATCTTCTAGTTTAACATCACCTAGTTGACCGCTAAATAAAAACGAGAACATATTCAGCTACAACTCTACAGATGTTTCCTATCCTCTGAGTTTAATGACAAAAAATGGGACTGTCCTTTAAGTATTAAAGCACCGATATAACCATCAGTTAAGGAGCTACTCATAATTTCTTTGAGTGAGAGAAAGGATCAAGGGATAATTTGACAGAGATGATGAAATCATAATAATTATTGAAGTAGAGAGCTCAAGAATTCATTTGATGTTTTCAGTCTACACTGATTAGTTTGGTAAGGGTTGAAGCTTGTGGGCACTTGAAACAGCTATTACAAAAAATCTAAAATTCTATTAATGTTAGTCTGCAACTTACATGTACTAATTAATATCATTTTGCTAAATCAGTAGAAGTCGACTATAAAAATAAGCGAAAAAACGGAATGACGTTTCGGTGTCATCTTGGCACCATTATCAAGTAAAGAATGTAACAGGAAAGATAATTTTACAATTTTACAGAAAGTAAAGGTGTGAAATATAATTAATTAAATTAAATTTCCATAGAAATTATCTTTTCTGTTACATTCTTTACTTGATATTGGTGCCAAGATGACACTGAAATGTTGTTCCATTTTTTCACTTATTTTTATAGCCAACTGTATTTCTAAATTTAATCTTATCAGTAGAAGTGAAAGTGATTTGTCTTCCAATTGTTTAGCCACCTACCCTACTATCAGACTACATCCTAACAACGTTCTCTCTTGAGAAAAAAAAACTCGAATTCTTTTACCTGGCTGCTTCAGCTGGAATAGCATGGCTTGCAACTTCAGCATCAAATTGCTGTGAACAGAAATTTCAGATAGCAATATTGAATAAAGAATTTGAACAAGGTTTGGGTTCTGTAAATCACTGAGCAGTGAGCCACCAAGCACTGATGATGACGTCAACTGACCTGTAATTCTTCTTCAGATGCCACTCGGTCTGCAGAGGCAGTGAACACACGTGCAATACCATCACTTGAAATGGAAATGAAATGCTTTTCAAGCAATGATCAAATCACAGTATGAATGGTTTCATTGTACCAATCTGTCTTGGCATTATAAGTAAAACTGTTTAGTTGTCACAGAGATGACCACATTTACACACTAGTGTGTTAATAACCCTTTAACCCCTAATATCAAAGGACAAATTCTCCTGTCTTGTCCCTATATGTTTCTAATAAAAGTACTGGGGAGAAGTTATTAAAACATCAAGAGAATTCATCTTGGGTGATCATATCCTTAATTCTCATGACCTCCGGGGTTGAATAAGCATTGAATTTACCAGGAGAAATTTGACGCTGATCACTGTTAGGCCGCTTAAAGGGTTAAAGTACACCCATGCTAACAATCATAGAAATTATGTACATAAACTACACGTATAATGAGCATTAATGCTATCTCAATTTTACAGCCAGTAGACAACATTACATGTAAATGGTTTTGAAAGTTTTGACAACGGAAAACATACAAGTCAATAATCCTACTTACATGGACACAGAGTTGCAAATAACCAGCTGGTTTTCTATTCTCAGAAATGTTTCAGTTTGTGTTTGCTAAACTTAAGCAGTCACATGAACTCAAATGGAGATGGTGAAATGATCAATATTAATAATTTTCTTAGTTAGTTCTTGGTTAGTTAAATTAGTTATAACCCCTGAAGGATGTCAGGCCGGCCAGCAAGGTCATTATGTGGGAGCAATCTCATGGCAGGCGTAACCCTGGTCAACCCGTCAAGACCACCCTTAGGGCTGTTATCAAGGAAGGAGGTTTAGCGAACAAGGATGAATTAGTCAGCTACATGCAAACTCGTGTTATGTGGAGTGTCAAACATTGGGCCCAACTCAAGTCTTAATGCCATTATAGCTTTGTGGATGAACGACAATGATGATGATGATAATAATGATGATGATGATGATGATGATGATGATGTCACTGACACATGATTTGCTACATATAACTAACAATAACATGTATTATTCATAATTATTATTAACTAACCTTGACCCTGTGACAATATCTCCATTACTTAAACATGTGACACTCCAGACTGACTGAGCTGGTAAGGTGATTACTTGAGAACATTCTCCTCCTGATAAAGAAAATGAAGGACATCCAAGTGTGTTAGTTACCTTTAAACAGATGTCATGTGTATATTCCACCCTGAGTATCCAATCAGTAGCAATCAATGATCAGAAAGCAATTGATCAATCGATTAAAATTAGTTAATTGATATCAATACCAATAGATAAAATTAGTTAATTGATTTTGAATGGTATCGACCAATTGATGACCAATCAATAGTCACATTAATTGATATCGGTTAGCGAAATGAGTGGTCGAACCCAGTTTTCTCAGTTTGTTCCAAGTACACATGATTTATTCATTGTTTTGCAACAACTTATACTGCTTTTGCTGGCAAGTTCCTTCTTTGTCAGAGTTTTTCTGAGCCGGATGGTATCATACAGCTTGTGGAATACGAGAAAGAATTAAGGAGGGAAAATCAGTCTTATTCTAACTTTCAGTGGCTGTATGTTAAAAAAAATAAGTAAAATTAAAGTTATAAGGAGCACACCTTTCCATATTCGAAGGGTTCTGTCCTCCCCTACTGAAACAAAACTGCCAGCCTCATCAGGAAGAGCTGCAATGCTGTTGATGAAGAAAACAACAAACACTATAAAAACACTACTTGAGTGGAGGGTGAATTCAAATCTGCCCCAAAACATCATTGATATTCTTGAATCTAATTCAGCTTCTACACTAGACTCAAGTTCCCCTAGAATGACCAAACAGATCGCCGCGGTCTGAAATGAACCTACAGAGCTTTAAAGGCACTCCAGATAACCTAAAATAGCGTTTCAAAGGATCTGAGAGAAAACTGTCGTTGGGTGCCCCTGACAATTGCAATTTCATCTATCAAAAAACCTTTCATTTCCAAAGGAGAAGATGGGTTCAGAGAGATGCAACCATAAAACTCAAGAGTCCATACCCTTGCAAAGCTAAGAGTAATAAGTTAAACTCCAACTCTTCAGAAATCACAAAACATTCTATGGGAGAATTTTAAATATCTCCTAGAGTATGGACCATGGACATTCATGAATGAACCATTCATGTAACACTAAAATCAGACCACACAAATACTTTGATCTAAAAGTACATGTACAATAATAATTATTAGAAAGCAATTCTACAAGTGTTTTGTGCATGCATGATATTAAGCTAAATATTGCCAGCCTAAAATGGCTTTTGAGATTTTAATGAAATTTGATTTTTTTTAAAATTGTCTTACCTGTAGATGAAGCTGGTATGTTCTGCGTACACCTGCAGACATTCTCCAGTACTCATCCATCTTCTTATGGTACTAATCAAGATAATATTTAAAGTATCAAAAACCAAATAAAAATGTAAATTACTTAAGCTGTACAGCTGGATGATTTGCAGCTGTAACTTACTGTTGATCGATTTTCTGGATAAAATTGTATAGTGTGACCATTCAAATGAAAGCTGCCAATTAGCACTATTCTGATATTATTAGTCATATACTGTTTACAACTGATGCCAATGTCACTAACCTACGAGTGGTTATGATAATATTTAAACCTACAATAAAATTTATTTTTAGACATAAGCTAAGTTTTCCTTAAATAATGTACTTAAAACAAGCCTACTAACATGTTTATTAAGTAACAGTTACTGTTTAGACGTGTTTGAATTAAAGTTTGTTCATGTACATGTACCTTGATATCATTGATTCTTAGCCTGCTCAGGCAGGTGTAATCGGGGAGGGAGGGGGAAAGAGGGGAGTGAGCTTGTTGGACTGCACTTATACACAATACTGTAAGTTATTTTAATGTACCAATCATTAGAAGAAGATAAGAACTCCACAGCTGAGAGCACAGCCAGGCCTCTGACACAATCAGTGTGTCCTGTAAAGGTCCTCTGACATGATCCTGCTTTCCACATTTTTATTGTCTTGTCTGCTGAACCTGCCAGAGAAGATCATTAATTTTAACACAAGTTTTTTTCTTGTGAAGATCGTAATTATTGTATGACCAAAAGGTTAACACTAAGAGTTATCAACAGTCCTCAAAGATAAGAATCCTAAAATAATCTTCAAGAGACCTTAACATTTCTTGATTTAATGATACTTCAAAATCCTCAAACTTGTTGACAAAGATCCTTGACGATCATGTCAATATCTTGTCATAAAAAAGTAGTTTAGGATTTTAAATCCTTGCACTCATATTGTAAGAATTTGCAAGACTATGGGCAAACAGAGAACCTTCCTTCCTTCCTTTTCTTTCTTGAATGTTATAATTATAATGTATTGCAGATTGACAGGATCCAAGTATGATAGTTATTGAGACACTTATTTGCATAGCCAAAGCATTGTGTAGTGCACAGTGCAACACACACCTGTAAGCATTAGACCATGCTCTGGCATCATTTGCACAGCCCAGACAGCTGCTTCATGACCTTGTAGTTTCATCATACACTTGCTTCCTATCCACACACATGCTGTCCTGTAATGTAAGCAAAATTAATGCTAAAATCTGAGAAGGGCCACCTGTTATATTACAATAAGGCTCTGAACCTGTACAACGTTGATGACATCAGAACCTGGAGAACAATCTGTCCCAGGTGCAACATAGCAAGGACTCTACTGTGCCCGTTGACATGCTGCTTCTAGCAATTTGAACTTCCGCTTTTTTTCTTGCTTTATATACACAGCTGCATTAGTAGCTTTGGTTTTTAAGTTTTCAATAATTAACATGGGATCCACTGTAATTAGCTAGGCTGTAGCGGTCTCCCTGCCTAATAATTTTTTTTATGTATCATGTATATAGATCTGTATCTGTATTTTACATGTAGTTAGGCAAAGCTAAATAAATAAATGTTATCCTCTCTACACACCACAACATCTTTTTGCCTCTTCTCATTCTCAGAGTGCTGTTATATTAGTAAGCCCCAATAAATAAGCCTCAGATAGAGTATGCGGAACATTGATCTGAACAAGACTTGATTTCAGCTTACAATGCCGTGCACCAGCCGTGTCACATAATGCCATATTTCAATCAAGCAATGTCAATGTCAATCAATGTCACTTTCAGATTTTCATGCTACAACCATAAGATGATAGTTTGTTTACTGAGCTGGTTCCCTCTTTGACTTATTGCTTACTTGTCCCAGGATCCTGAGAGAAGTGTTCCAAACTTTCCAGCAATTAATGAACACACAGCTCCAGTATGACCTTCCAATCTGTGAAGGGGCTCTATTGAAAGACAGGTAAATATACTTAAATTAATTTCACCCTCTGCCTCAGTTTATCACTTAGGGTTGCATTACACTAGTAATGGCAGCAGAATTGGCATCAGGATGATAGTAATGACCTTGCCATGTAAACTTAGCTCTTAGATGATCCTTGTCAGTGCTTCCAGTTAGACTGGTTGCCTTATTATCACAATAAACTAAGGCTGTACTAAGTTTCCATCTCCCAAGTACTACATGTACAAACATATGGTTGCATTTCCTGATACTACTGCATGTAAGCAAGCAAAAAACCTCAAAAGTTTGAGCTTTCTCTCACAAGCTAATTATAATGTGATGCTTTGATTCAGTACCATCCTCCCAAGAAGTGTTCCTGTGTAGTTCCAGAGAATATCCCTACCGCTATCCCAAGGGTTTTCTGTTTGGATCATACACCCCTTCCAAATTAGTATCAAGCTTTGACATTTCTTTTAAAAACTTTGGGTTTTGACACAATCCCTCCCTCCTTTAAAATCCCACCCTCCTTGAAATTTCCAATGACGTAGATGTTAATTTTTTAAGTACTCTTATGAACCATAATTTATATTAAAGCTAAAGTTTTCTTTACATCCTCTTGGGATATCCTCTGCAATCGTTGAAAATCTTTGGACATCTTCAGCAATTATGTTTGAACATGGTCAAAACATCTTAGGAAATCTGGGTAGTATGAAGATGAAAATCTCAGGAAAGTTTCTTTTGACTACAATGTACAGAAACTCTCACCTGCAGCGAGATCAAGTTAACAAAAACTTTTTTGCTAATCTCTCAAACTCCCTAAAATGTTTGCATTTCTAAGTATGCACATGCCACAGCTACCCCGGCACTTACCGAGGGAATCCAAAGTCCACACAAGAATAAGATTGTCATGCCCACCAGTTACTATGAGACCTGAGAGAGATAAATGCTAGATATGTATGTCAAGATACATGTAAATGTAATTATTCTTTTATCCTCAGTTGTGATGATATTCATATCATCGTGATAGGATGATAATAGTAAATACATATTACATTTCCCAAAATTAAATTATAATTTATTATAACATCATGGGTGACAAATTACTCCTTAATTCTGATGCAAAATTTCAGCATCAAATTATTTATAATTTCACACCGAAATGACAAAACTGTGATGACAACATTTCTCGATACAATAAAGAAGTCAAAAACTCCCAATTGTGAGCGTGATTTGTCACTCACGAACTTGTTTCTAACAAAGAAACAATTCAACTTGCATTTTGTCAAAATTGTAATAATTTCCCATGAAATTATTTCCTAATTTCACTCATCACCATTTGATTTTAATACCCATACCATAGCCAATTTCTAAACAACAATAATAACTGAACTGGGGCTTGAATCAAGAAGCCCTTCTAAGTTAAGATATATCTTAAGTATTGTTTCCTAACAATAGAGTATTGTTGGATTAACGATAGTCTATTGTTAAGAAAATTTATATCTTAACTTTGAAGGCTTCGATTCGTGAATCTGGCCCAAGGGTTCTAATAATAAAAATTATCATCTTTTTACATCATCCTAAAGTTGTCATCGTATTCAAGTGTTTTCTTCTTGAACAACGTTCATTCATAACACCTCCTCTAACATTTTAGAAAAAAGCGAAATAGCTTACTTCATGCTTTCTCATCGAGTCATCATGAACTATCATATGGTATAAACTTTATACTGTTCCTTTAAAAACCACATTCACTACTTCACATAACTTGTTTCTTTATAACTGAATGTCAGTAAACAAAGATAACGTACCATGCTTAAATTTGTCCGTAGGAGGAATTGTACAAACAGAAGAAATGAAGTTATCGTGTCCGCTGAGAACATGTCCCTCTTCAAACCCAAGTTTGTCTTGACAAGGAACCCACAACCGTGCTGTTCTGTCTCTTGAAGCAGTTATAATTCCTCCCTCGGGAAAAACAGCAGGGCAAACGGCTCTTACGTCTAGCTCATGCCCACGAAGGACACTACTCAGTTTATAAGACATTTTATAAAAAATTTCGTTTCAATTCGGGTAAGGTTTTGCAGTTTCCGATTGAAGACAGTTGGTGGTGGATACATGAGCTGTTTCCATACTTGGAGCCCGCGATACTTTTGGTCAAAAGGATCGTGGGCACAAGGGAGGGGTGGGGAGAGCTTTATTACAAAAGCTTGTTTTTAATATTTATTTAAGGAAAAGTCAGTTTTTCTAATCTCCTTCTCGTTTATTTTCTCCTCGACAAGAAATTCAGAAAGTTATCCCATAATTTTTTTCTTAATTTTTTAACTATATTCACGAGCAAGAAGTGAAACGTTTCTTAGTCAGTTAACTCTTTTTTCAGGCCCGTAGCAGGGGGAGGGGCAGGGGGGCTTGAGCCCCCCCACAATTTTTGGAAGTTAAAAAACAATGTGCCAAAAAAGATAATTAAAACAGATTTTAAAATGTGCACTGATAAATCAGTCTTGAACTCTGATGCTGCAAGTGCCTTTTCACAACCTTCAATAATATGTTTACTACCTGTCAGTTTTTTTCGCTAACAGTTTGTTTTTATATACAACGGAAACGAAGGCACTCCTACCTTGTGAATCGGAAATAAGAACCAAAATGGATCGAAATCAACCAATCTTAAACCGTGAAAGCTGCTGAAATAAACTATTTGTTTTTTGAGACATCCGCTCATTAATAGCAATATAAATGCCCTTAGTCTATAACAATTTAGTATTCGCGCGTTGTCGAAAGCCACACAAATATGTCCTCTCAAGAGCAAAATTTTCCTGCAGTCGGATTCTCAAGGAATCGGGCATTGGCACTGCCCGATTCCAAATTTAAAAAGAGAAAAAAAATTTGTCCTCGTTTGTTTACGTCCTCCTTCAAACGTGAAATTAGGAAATTTCACGTGGTAGTCCGCGTAAAAAGAAAACGGCAAAGAAATGTACCAAAAAGTGTTCTCGTTGCATTTTAACTCCCTAATCTGTCTGTTTTTTGGGGTGACGGGCCAGGAAGGGGGGAGCGTAGTTTTGTTTAACCATTTTGCTCGGCCCCCCTAGTTATTTTAGCCTTGCTACGGGCCTGTTTTTGTTTCTTAGATTCTTTAGACTCGGCTGTAGACAGCAGTGATTGATCATTAATATGGCTATTAAAAAATAAGCTGAAAAGATAATCCATATGATCGGAGGCCATATAACTTACCGTTTTGCCTGAGGGGTGACAGAAATAATTATATTAATGAAAACGCCAGAAGTTTCGCAGTCTTCAAAATACTTGAAAAATGCAGCTAATTCAATTCAATTCAAATCTTTATTTGTCCATAAAGACTGATTTTGTAGGTTTATCAAGATGCAATCTATAACAGGTATCCCTTATGAAGTAGGAGCGGTGGCAGCAAACCCTTGTGGGCTTAAAGAGGAGAGCCACCGTGCGATCAATTTTTTTTGCTGCATAATTTACAATAGATCGTACATGTATGTACTGTAAAACTAATACAATATAATTCTTTCTTTCTTTATGTCCATATGAATAAAAACGGACGTCTCTGGTACACAGTCTGATTTCCACATTTTTTACTTGGGAACAGCGAGAAAGTTCGCTTGAGTGAGCTGATTTCCCTTAGTTTGGTGAATATGCGTTTTCACTCCAATTAATGACAATTTTGGTTTCCGGTTGGCCATTAGTGTACTGGTTCAGCTTCAGTGCGCGCCGTAGCTCGCGTCAGTTTCACTTACGAGCAAAAAAAAAGAAGAAAATGAAGAAGGGAAAAATGGGACAGGGTATCCGCAAAGGACTCTTGCTTATATGTTGAGGTGGTTTCAAAACGGATTCTCCTGAGTCACTTTTAAAAACGGAGGACCACAGAGCCTTTGCAGCAAGCGAGCCCTACTCAAACCACTCGACTATTAAAGAGAATGACCAAGGCGAGGCAATTTTTATATTTCTCACATGCAGCTTTAATGACGAACGATCAGGCTACAGAATGTGAATCATCAGATCGTTTTTCATTGAGAATGTTTACAAAACAGCAGTGATCAAAGCAACTTAAATTCCGTGATACAAGGATTAGCAAAATCCGCCGGACGGCATCATTTGAACGGTAGCTAACCGTCACTGCGTATTTTGAATTATTTCCTCTGGACCGTGCCAATATTAATGGACCGTTCAATATATTGTATAAAACCGAAAACCGGCGCCAAAATGACAAAATCATCTTATGAAAGCCAGGGTCACAGAAACAATACCTTAACAGTACAAATGCATTGTAAACCAGCCAAGCGAGAAAATCAATTTTAATGGCTGAAATAACACAGCCGTATTATGTTTAACAGTGAAAAAAACAATCACGGTAGGGTCCCTAACGGTTAAGGTCTGCATAAAACCATCAACACTGGCACGGAAACACTCATTAGCGAGTTTTCTCTGTCAAGGAAGGATCTCTCGCATATCGAACATTTGTTCATAATGAAGCAATCAAATCTGTTGGCGGTTTACGCAATTTTAAGCCTCTTGACTTTACACTTGTGTATTAAGTACTCATGCGCAAAACCGTATCAGGTAAAAACAATTATACCCATATGGTCTGCATTTTTTATGCCATTTTGCCTCCGAGTAATAATTTTTCTCCCGGCGATAGGAAATCCACCATTTGCTAACTGACGACGAGAGAGAAGCGATTTTTGGACACCCATTTGCTGAGTATGGTAAGAAAATCTAGCAACATTGCTTTGCAGTTTTTTTTATTATTATTATTATTATTATTCGCAACTTTTATTTTGGACTGAATTTTAAAATTACTAGTAGGTAGTTACAGACAGGAACAAATCCGAAATTTATATAACGCACAAAGCCTCTTTTCAGTTTGAAAACTATGCTTCTTTTTCTCCCAATGAATTGCCAAATGCCGCGAAAGCAGTACAAAAAAGGAAAACGGAGATGAGATCATTCCATTTTTCATTCAACTAAAAAAATTCAAACCGGACAACAGTTGGCCTCGCGTACCGCCCGGTGCAAATTTTTATTTCGTAAGCTAACGGTTATAACCAACGGTTACCAACTGGTTCCGCCATTTGAATCAAATACATGCACTGCTTAACAATAAGATTTTAGGTTGTTTACATATTTACAAGCATTTCTATTAAAAGTTATATTGCTTATTAAAATTCATGAATTAGCTAGGGGTCAAGTCGGTTGCCTCGATCGAAGATCATGCAATGCAAGTCCACACATTTTTCACAGAGTTACATGCTCAAAACTTTTAAAGCAACCTTATACAACATACTGTAATCACCGATCACCAACATGACAAAAAACATTGCTCGATACCTTTCGTTTGCACGAGAATTTCAAATCTCAAGGTTGGTTTTCGTGCAGAAAGCATTTTGAACCGTTAGGTTTGGATTTCGGTTTAACAAGTGAACCGTGATAGTTCTGTTATGTGTGTACAATCAAAAATTTGAAAAAAGGTAACGAAGCGTGCACAAAGCTTTGCTTTTAACATTGTCAGTTGTCTCATGATAATGGCGCGAAATGAAAGTTATTGTCCCGCGTAAAATCTATTCCGTTCTTGTCTGATATATGATATACATTGTTTTTGTTCTTCTTGCTTTCAATGATGAAATATAATCGGTCAGTTATAACACGCTTAGAACTGTAATTTATGCTATGTGGAAAGGATCGAAAAGCAAGGTGTGACCTAGAAGAACTTAGCCTCACAGGCTTAGTGATCTTCAGTGTCTTATCATTATGCAATCCGTTGTTAAACTTACGTTTGCCAATGCGTTGTAAAATTTTGCGTGTATTCTTTGTTTCTCTTCTACCCTACATTACATCGACGACTGACAAGTTACTCTAAACTGCTTTAGACCCCATGCTGATCTTGCCAATAAAACAACTGACCATGTCGTTTCCGCCGCCTAATTGTCAGCCTTGATCCAATTATGTCAGCGCATTTTGCATTTTTGAGATCACGAATAAAAGCACATTGCTGCCCCAGATGAAGTTTCTTTAAGTAGAGGTAGCACTTTATTTGATACAGAGCCCGGACCCTTTGTACACTCTTTATTCTGTCGGCTGTCTGGTGCTGCCATATCTTTTTAGTTGGGTTGCAATATACTTCGCTCAAACTCGTTTCCAGGGTTTCTCCTCTTCGCCTCAGGGACGTCAAGAGCAGAGCCTGGGAACAAGATTGCACTTTGCTGTGACCATCACGCAATGCCATTACTTACACCGATCCGGGATATATTCATTCATGTATTTATAATTTACATATTTATGTATTTATTTATGTTTAAAAGTAAAGAGAAAAACGATGGAGTGACCACATACAAGCTGGACAGGAAAGTCCCAGTTTGCTGAGACTCAGACGTTGGCACGCAACCGACAAGGATGGAGTAGACTTCTTTACAGTTCTGCACGGAAACAATTTAGGAAGCAAATAACACTCGAATTGCTCAAATCGGCTGACTAGATTGATTTAAACTTGAAGTTCACAATTACGAATGCTATTTTTTTTTCCTTTTATGTAATCTCTTTTTGCATGTTTTCTGAACTTGTGAACTTGTTTTACCCACAGTTCCAGAGTATGACATATCTCATCCCGTACAAGTTGACGCAAGCGGACGATTCTTGTCACGTGACCTGGCCAATGGCAATGCTCGTCGTAAGCGAGATATTGGCAGTTCGTCCAGGGAGCCTGTGCACTTCAAACTGTCGGCTTTCGGCCAAGAGTTTCATATGGAAGTCACCCTGAACCACGAGTTATTCTCGCCTAATTTTGAGATTGAGATTCGAGGAAATGCCAGTTCGGAATTCCATTATGAAATTGACCACTGCCATTACATTGGTCAGCTGCTTCCCGCAGAAGGAAAGAGAAACAAAGTGGCTGTCAGCAACTGCGATGGACTGGTAAGGAGTCGGGGATTCAATGTTTATTTTGCTCTCCCAGCTAAAACACAGGCAAAACAGGCGCCAACAAGGATGATTAACCTTTAAGCTCCAATAGTGACCGGAATCTACATTCTCCTTATAAAGACCCTACTTGATCAAACATATAGGTGATGAGAATAAACAAAATTATCACCAAAGGTTTCTGTTTTGATATCTAAACTCTCCCAACCAGTGCCATACGAAATACAGAGAAAACAGTAAGGAGAAATTGTATGTTGATATTGGGGCCCATGAAGAAATCTTCAGGTAGAAAACGATTGGGACATGTTAGCGCACACAGATTGGGTCTCCAACGTTCAATCAGACCACAGTTTTAGGCAAGTTATATCTAAACCAAAATGGAATAAAAGTGCAATTCTTCTCCTTTCAATTAATTTCCCTTCAATTGAACTCTTGTTCTACCTTCACCAGTTTGCTCATAATCACTCGCCGGGTGAGAGTATTGAGTCCCTAAAAAGGAATGACTGCCCGTGGTGGAGATTGACTGATCTTTGGACAACCTGTCCAGAAGTTATCTTCACTCCAGCTAAAATGACTCCTGCAAAGGTTTTAAGGGTTTACGGTTTAAGGTTTCACTAGAAAGGGTCCCCAGTTCTAGTACTAATCAATAGGTCAATCACATTAGACAGACTGCTGAAAATCCTGTATGAATTTAACCATGTACAAGGTTGGTTTTAACATTTCGTTTGCTGGCCCTCACTTGTTATTCTATCAATTCTAATACTTTCTGTAATTTTCTTTCTATGGCGACGCTGAAATGTCTAATCTCTTTACTGACTGAGAGTGCTTTCAAAAAATTAAAATAGGACTCGCTAGCTAAACGAGCTGTCCTCCAACTCTTTATCAAACAAGCCATATGGTTAGCTTTTAGGTCTAACCTTCCTGTGAAGTTCACTTTTTTCAAAACAAATCTTACACAGGGCCTTGAAAAAATAAAAATGCACTCTCCTTTTTTTTCGCTTAATCAAATTTCCTTCACTGTTCTCCTTCTCTGCAGCAAGGGATGATCCAGACACCTCAGGATATTTTCATGGTTCATCCACTGCCTGACCGTCTGAGACTGGGAAAGAACGGAACTCGAGCTCACGTGATCCACAAAAGATCCTTAGCGCCCCTGCAGACTCTTGGGAAGGCTATGAAAGAAGAGAAACGATCTGCGAGTTGGTGTGGAGTGGAAGGTATGATGACCAGTTAGAACTTGTAATAAATATAAAATGAAAAGAGTGTTTCTAATAAACGTACAATTTTAAAAATTTGGGGGTGCGTCAGTTCGGCTTTCTTTTACAAAAGAAATAGAAAATGTCGTCTTTGTGCTTACAATAACTGATACAAATAGTCGAGAGCCTTAGGAAATATTCGAAAATACTTTCAAAATCCTCCTTGTGTTTGAAGCAGGTGACGTTGTTTCTAAAACATTATTTATATACTTAGAGAACAAATCTGAAGCTCTGGGAACCTGACCACGCTTAATGCACATTATTGCATTGCCTGTTTTGGAAAGTACGGACGACTAAAGGTCTCTTTCTTGATAGGTAAAGGGCAAACTTAAGCAAGTGACTTTAACAGCGAAACACTTTCGGCTGCATCCTTGCTTGCTTAGTTCGATATTTTTATCCGGTACAGCCAAGTACCGTGAGGTCGACCCCATTGTCTATGAAATTAAAATTTCCACCCCTTTTAAGTCAACAAGGCAACTGACATAAACCCTTTTGAAACTGTCAATCATGCCACAACCAGTTTCTAACTTTAATCATCGAAACGTATCTGAGTCCGTTTTTAGATGGACACTTCGTTAGCAGCATAACACTGTATAGTTTATGTATAGCCCAGTAACCCATCAGACGGAAATCTTTCGAGTGTATCGCAGAGACGCTTTCTCTCCGTTCTCGTCTCACTCAATTTTGTCTTGAATGTCACTAAAATCCACAGCAAAATTCTCCAGCCATAATTTTTTTTCTCTTACTTTTCAGGCAAATCGAGATTTCAACAGTCCGATGATTCAAGTGAACCACATATGAATTTCCCTCGCTCATCCGACATGAGCCGCCAAAGAACGATCGAGTCCTTGATTGTTGTTGAAAAAGTGATGACAAAGTTTTATGGAGTTCAACAGATCAAGAAATATGTACCGACCATCATCAACGTGGTAAGGGAAAGAAAGTATACAGTAAATCCAGTTGTATAATGCCGGAAAACGTACAGAATCATTGAGGCAAACCAAGAGTGAAGAATATATCTTTTCTTGAGGTTCTTATAATTCTGAAGTTTAGCAAAAGGAAACGTTTTCAAAACGTGGATCGCAATTGGGGAAGTTCATAGGAAGTTTAAAGTCTTGCTGAACCCAGTATCATCCTAAAAAAATCATGGATGAGCTACCAATTTCGTAAAAAAAAAATTATTTTGAGCTACCCAGTTGTATGATTACTTTTTCATTTTTAAGTCGTACCTACAAAGGAAAATTTAGCCATAACCAAAGTGTCTAAACCCAAATTGAGACAGTTTGAATTCCCAGCTTTTCACAAACTGAAATACAATTAAGGAGTCTCGCGATCCGTACGCGGGACACAGAATAGAAATACCCAATGTAATCCCGGTAATTTGGTCCTGCAATGTGGTATGTTATAAATGCGGGATGTCGTTGCTATACTGTTATAACATTCAGCCTTACGATGTTTATAGAAAACAGGTTTTGAATGGCTGTAATTCTAGTAAAGCATGTATGCGACTTCCGTTGCGAGAGTAGTGACTAAAATGCACGCACTTTCCGCCGTCACGAGTTGAAATATGCTTTGCTCGAGAACCCCCTAACATCAAATTTCCTAAATGCGATGCAAGGTTTTATAATTAAACCGAGTGGTACTATTGTTTTTCAGGCTCACGGGCTCCTGGCAGATGCTTCCATTGGCGCCAACATCAAGTACATTATACACAAACTACTGATTCTGGAACAAGACATGGTATGTTTGATACACCGACATTTTGGTGACAGATCGACAGCAACGTTCTTTGGAAACACTTTCATTCATGAACATGATGTTTTCAGTCAGTTTAAGGCTTGCCTGTATATAGCACGAAGCCAATGAAATATGAAAAGTGTCAAGCTCAAACCAGGGCGTTGGCTGAAGTAATATGACTAAAGCTAAACATATCGTTCCCTTTTGTGGTATGGTTGTCTCTCCTGGGAGTTGAGACACTCTCCTCATCCGATTCACACCTGACAAGCCAAATACATAAAATGTTATACCATGGACAAGCATTTATGACTGAAACGGCTTTAACTTGATACAGATATCGTGGAGAAGGGATAGAGACAATCTTCGAGACAGAGCTCTACATCAACTCTGCCTATTAGGCCTGTCAATCAGGGACTACACGACACATGCAAACATAATTTGTGCCACGCCCTGATTCAATACAAAATTAAAGCAAACTTTTCAGCCTGTTATCATGATGGAACTTTTCGCTTTTTTATTTTCGTTTTTTCAAACAGCCTGGATTAGTGATCAACACTCATGCTGCCAGCACACTGTCAAGCTTCTGCAAATGGACAACAGGACAAAACATTGCAGATGATAACAATCCAGCTCACTTTGACCATGCGGCCCTTATTTCGAAGTAAGTTTTACTGATTATAAGTTAGAGGACTCTTAAATAGACCATTTTACAGTTGTGTGCTTAGTGACCTGGCCTTGGATTAGAAGAGAGGCTGGGGCTGACCTTGGTTTGATACAAACCACACTGCTTTTCATATGTAGATCATGCTGTTCTTATGCTAACTAGTTCGCATTTACATATGAAAAGAAGTGAGGTTTGTATCAAAACAAGGTCACCCCAAGCCTCACTTACAGTCCAAGGCCAGGTCACTAAGCACACAACTGTAAAATGGCCTATTGGCAACAGCCACATAGTTGAGAGGAAATAACATAACGAACTTTCTAATGATTGCAGCTTGATTGTAGCGCGCCGTAGCGTCGAGCTCTTTCTACGTAAAGAAATCTGTAATTTAGATTTTATTTATTCATTCGTTTTTGTTCAGATAGGAAATGATGAGACATCAAGCAATCGATATTCCACGATTTACTTTTAAATGTGCAGTAAAATATGGATCATTTATTTTTGGCACTGTCACTGCTAATCCAAACCTTTCTTGCAGGTACAATTTTTGTAGAAACAAAGGAAATGTAAAAGGGGAAAACTGTGGAACTATATTAGGTAAGATGCTCGAAGACAAGAAATCACCAGTGTTGTCAAGAATAAAAATAACTTTTCTTGTTTACTATTTCATCTTTTTTTAAAAGGTGTTTTCTTTTTCTATAAAATTCAAGATATGTCTCTTCTCAGCCTACAATATTTAGTCTTATCAAAGCCCGTTGTATTCTTTCGCAGTATATGCAGTGTTCTTTTCGAAGGTCGCCACCTTGGGAACTTTACAACAAGTAGTTACTATTACATTGAAAATAAATTGCTGTTCGTTTCCAGGCTTGGCTGATTTGACGGGAATGTGTAAACGCGACACAAGTTGCACTCTTAATAAAGACACTGGACTTGGAACAGCGTTCACATTGGCTCATGAAACAGCTCACAAGTAAGTCACCAGCAGCAGGTCGACTGCTACGCGCCCACAGTATCGCAAGCGATCGCTACGTTTGCTCATGCGCTTGATGAATCCCATAGAAATATAATGAATAAACTAAACTAAATGACTTTATTTAAGTGTCAAAGTATTTAGCACTGTAGCGCTGATTGGGGACACTATAAATCAGCAAAATAAACATACAAACTGAATATAACATAGAAGCGAGGTTAAACGAGGCGTCTATAATATCTGACATACTCACGCCGGGCCTAGTTCCATTTGTTTCTGTGTTTCTTAGAGTCCTTACGAGAAGAAATGGAGTGGAATTCAAAGGTTAAACTTCGATGTGATTCTGATAATTGTGGCAATGATAGCGATCAACCTTTTGGGGATGTTGAAACAGTGTTATGAATATAATATTGAACGACGCACAACGGAAAATAGTTCGCCCAGACGCATAATGCGTCGTGCGCCAGTCTTTATACTTGAGACGAATAACCAGACGTATAACGAAACAGACCCATTATCCATCTGGACGGATAAGGCGTCCTCTAGTATAAAAAGGGCTTAAAAACATAACATCACATTTCTTTCACATCGATACCACTTATGTTCGACTCCCGTTGGGAGGACTCGGATTTTCTTTTTCAGTTCACAGTATACCTGTTTCGCTGACTGGAAAATTTAAACTCGTAGATAGCCGCATGAAAAATCATGAGTTCTTGTTTTTTTCCCCTTGCAAGTTTGGGTGCTGAACATGACTCAGAGGGAAACAAATGCAACGATGGTGTTTACGTCATGGCGAGGAGAGCTAGTGGGAAAGAAACGGCGTTTAATTGGTCACCGTGCAGCAGGAATTACATCACGAACTTTTTACAGTAAGTTGTGATTTACACTTACTCTAAAGGGTCTGTTTTTGCACCTGCTATTAGTATTTCTTTAAGAAGCCAAAAGACATGTTAGAATTAAAGGTTCGGCTTTTGTCAAAATTATCCTGCTGGTTTACTGAAACTATAAATACATCTATTTGGCTAAGGCTGGTCAGGATGAAACCGGATTGTAACTTGAAAAAAATATATTTACTTACATCTGGGAAAATCTGATGATGGTTTGTTTTCCTGGTTTTCCTCTAAGAAAATCACTTGGTATCTCCCTCTATGTTTGGTGCTCTAGGAACCAATATCGTGTACTGAGATAAAAAGTACTTAACTTTAATTTCACTACAGTTAACGTAAGCGTTATCCAATGACCCGGAGCATCTATCACTCATACTAAGCATTGGAGTCAAGCCTTTCCCCAGTTGATTTATTTTTAGAACAGGTCTCAGGGGACCTTTGAAACGCCCACAATTCTAATACCCAATCAAAAAAAGCAGTGACAATAGAATTGTCATATGTCATACTAATCTCGTACCCAGATCTCAGTCGGTTCAGGGATGTCGCCTGACCGTGGGAGATCTGGGTATGAGATTAATGTCATACTTTTTGACTGGAAAAGCATTTCTAAAAATAAATTTATTCAAAAATGCGTTGACTCAAGGAATACAGATAGAGGCTCCAAATCATGCATAGACTCCTGATGTAAGTAATAAGTAAGAAGATTTTTGATTTCAGGAGGTTACGACGACGTAGCTACTTGAAAGCGCTCTACCTGCTTTTAATTGTTACTATTAGAGCGGTTTTCAATTGAGTGTCGAAAGTAATTGCGTTTTTGCTTTGGTTTTGCATTACTAGGCTCAGTGATTGGTTAATAAAACTCTCGCCACCTTCTCAACCAATAAGATGTAAAATCAAACCCAATCGTGCCTTGCTCGCACGAGTTTTCCCGCGCTTGGCGCCGGTAACATGTATTTGCTTTGAATTCTGATTTTCGCTGTTTGCACCTTTGGTGATTGGCCAGAGTAATTACTTTGGTTTTGGTTTCACGACACTCAAATGAAAACCGCTCTACAGAAAGTTCTTTAATCTTATAGTTATACAGTATTTTGTGGTATGCATCATATAAGATTTATATAACAAGTTACCTCGATATCAAGCGAGAGCTAATCTTGTCCGGGCAAGACTTACAACTCTTTAGGGATAAAATTAATGTTATTACAGTTATTATAATGAAAGACAGAACAGACAGAAAAAAAAAACAGAGAAAACGGAAATAAAAATAAAATGGATGAAGAATGATACATTCTTCACGCTTAAAAAAATGCACCAAATGCGTTCTGTCGAAGTCATATATCACATTTTAGATGATGCTGCAAGACCGCACAATATAACTACACTCTGATACACCCGTTATAGAATTGTTTAATTTCTATATCATTACTCTCAATTTATGCCTGGGTCATTTTCTGTTTCATTTTTAGGACCGCTCAGTCTGAATGTCTTAACGATAAAGCTGACCACGCAGTCGCAATACCTAAAGGCAAGCCGGGAGTACTTTATGATGGAGATGATCAATGCGTGCGCATGTTTGGTGCTGGGTCACGTGTTTGTGATATCCCGGATTTAAAACAGGTAGAGTCATAGCCTTGAAATTAAAGACGTTTTCAAGTCGGCAGCTATTGTTTAGTCGAGCGTCAATTCTTTCCAAGTCACCTAGTCGCCAAAATCGAAACAAGTTCTCTTTTAGAACAAACTAACAAACAAACAAAGCTACCAGTTTCGGAAAGCTGACTAAGTCCACAACTCAACTTCAAGTTGTGTTGAATGTTTGGTTTTATAAGCAGAATTTATAAGGTAAATTGACAATTGTATAAAGATGCAAAAGCCGACATTTTGAGCGCTAGTTATCCTTTCGTCAGGGAGTATCCGACGGAAAACTTCGATACTATCTGACGAAGAGCCGGCGCTCTAAACCTCAGCTTCTGCTTGTTTTTACGGTTGCCAATTTACCTTATGAAGTCAACTGCAGTGATAAAACCGGGCATTCGTTTTCACTTCCACGTCGACCATAAATCGGCTCGTGTAGATTATAATTGGCCATTATTGGGATTTTGCGGTTTTATCTGTTTCCAGTTCTCCGGTGTCCATAATTATCTGAACTTTTCATGTTTGCTTACTATAGAACATGTGTGTTAACTTATACTGTGAAAAGCCTGATGGTTACTGCTCTTCAAACGATGAACCAGCTGCAGATGGAACCTCTTGCGGCCATAAGAAGGTACAAACACATCCTCTCCGCCCTACTCTTTTATCACCTCATTCGTACATACGTTTCATTTCACCTCAGATTTTTTTGATTGGCGATTTTCTACGCTCATCGCCAATCAATCAGGATGGGGTAATTTATCAGATTACTTTTCAAAATGGTGGATAGCAGCGGTAAGATGGAAAATGGGAACCAATTCTCCGCGATCGGCGAATAAAATATCCTTGTGTGTCGCCGGCTTTAGTTTGTTAGGAAAATACTTACATATGTGTAACTTAGTTTCTTATTTCCACAGTGGTGTAGATACGGCAGGTGTGTTGCTGTGGGTTCTAAAAGTTACCAGGACGTGGATGGCAACTGGGGGGCCTGGGGAGATTGGAGCGCATGCTATCCTTCCTGCGGGGGAGGGCTGAGTAAAAGAGTGCGCCTGTGTAACAACCCTGCGTAAGTAAATACATTCTTGTTGTCTCCTGAGCGGTCAAATTCGAAACTAAACTATTAGGTTCTTTTTTAGTCGAAACTGTTTTTCCTTTGTCTACCCTAAAATGTTGACTGAGCTTTTGTGAAAGAGATATGAAAATATGTCATACACCCTCAACCTTCGTTTTTCGTGCGCGCATGTTTGCTAACAACAACAACAACAACAACAACAAAATGCACTATGTTAGTGGTTAAATGATTTGACAAGTATTTCGGGCGAAACAGCACCACTGAGTATCATATCAAAGTGCAGTCAAACCATAGCTTGAGCAATTTGTTAATCATTATCTGGACGACTGATTAAAGCAATGAAGATAAAGCTTTTGCAATGAGAGAAGTTATAATTCGTTTTTTCCGTTGTTTTCAGACCCAAACGCGGAGGAAAGCTATGCGAAGGGAAAGGTGCAGAATACAAATTCTGTAACAAGGTAAATAATAGATTATCAAAGGGAATTTATTAAACTTTCTAATAGAGGGTTCCAATACTTCTTGAATTTATTTCGCACCCACAAGCGGGTTCTGTACTGAAGATGGATGAAGTTTCATCCGAAACATGTTTACTTTAAAAAATGTCGTAACTTTCATAAAAATTAATTCATGCCTGTTGACTCTACGAAAATTTCGTAATTTCATTCTTACGATTCCAAAACAATAGATGCCTACTGGAGAATTTGAGAGACCTGAAAAGCCCAGTGACATCTCTAATGATCATTTCATGCGGAATTGTTTTGTAGAAATGCCCACCAAATTCTGAGAATCCAAGAATGGCCCAGTGTAAGAGTAACAGGCACGTTCAGTTTGCGGGAGGGCAGACGTTCAACTGGATTTATGATCCATATTACGCCCAAGGTTTGTTTTATTTATTTTATTTAGCCAAAATATTTATACAGGGAATTTCCAATTCAGCAGGGATGGCTTAATAAAATCCGGTATCTACACTAAATTAAACATTAACAGTAAGAACATAGTTTCCATTGAAACACACACACCTAAAAAGGACGGAATAAAAATCAAAAGTGCAACCAGCTGCCATAGTTTGTTGGAATCCATCTCTATCCAAGCCATCCGTAGAAAATGATAAGAAATACCAGCTTCTGTATAGTCATAGGGCATTGGTTAACCATACTGAATCGTCAGTGATTTTAACATTTCAATTGATACAAGTATGCCGTTTACGCCGTTCAAAGGCACACCAAAACGCGGTGACGCTGCACTGTTAAGACACTGCAAACACTATCACATGCACTAGGAGGCCTTGACGCATGCGCACAGCCTTGGGCAGCCACAGACAGCTATTTCGCCCTTATTAGGGCTCATCAGAATAGCCAAGCCAAACACAGTGCATGTACTTATTCCGAGGTTTGCCATAGAAAAACATGATAGAGTCTTAACGAGAATTTCTGACCAATTTTCAAAGGTGGATGAAATAGCAACCTGCTTTTGTCACAAGAACTGATTGAAACTCTCGCAGCATTTTACATAAGTTATATTAACGTAGATATTTTTCTTTCAGATTCGCCCAAGTGTGTTTTGAAATGCGCCACAACTGAGGGAGACACTACAAGTTTTGGTAGCGTGAAAGACGGAACTCCATGTTCTGACAAACCCAACAGTGGTGTCTGCGTCAAGGGCCAGTGTAAGGTAGTTATTGCAAGCAAGAAAGGCTTTACTTTAGGTTATGTTAGACAAGGAAGGGTCACTGATCAAACTGTCTTCATCCCTAATCTCAAATCTGAACCTTGAACTTTGCGATGGTTTGCTGAAATTTGAGGCAAGGTTGTAAGTAGAAGGCTCTGAGTCATCATATCAACCGTGCAGCTCTTTGTATATGGTTTTTCTTGGAAAATTAAATCTGAGAGTTTACTTAATAATTCACTGATTTCCGTTTTCCTTAAGATGGTTGGATGTGACGGCCGACTTGATTCCAGAGCAAAGAAAGACCGGTGTGGAGTGTGCAACGGTGACGGTTCCAGCTGCTCTGGAGGTGGTAACCAAGGCAACAAGCCCAGACCCAGACCCAGACCCAGACCAAAGCCAACAAGGCCGGCACCAGCTCCTGGCGGCCAGTTGAAGAAGTTCACCTATAACCAGATACCCGGATGTAAGTAACAGATTGTATCAAGCTTAGTTGCTTAGTTATGAAACGCACACTGTTTGTAATGCGAAATAATGTTAACATCCGAATATTCTATGTTTGCTTAGTGTTGTCCTGTAAAGCTTGTCCAAACTCTCCTTTTTTTCTTGTAAGCAGTCTGGAGTTTTTGAAGAAGAAAGCAAATAACTACGTAGCTGTACGTGCTTTGTTTTTATTTTCAAAGGACTATCGACATTTCTCAATGATTCAAAACTTTTCTGCAATGAATTGAAACTAATTATTCTTTATGATGATCATTTTCAGACGACTACTATCAGACGATTGCAACTCTTCCTGTGGGTGCCCAAAATATCAGGATTGAAGAAGTAACAGCTTCACCAAATAACTTAAGTAAGTTAACTGGGTGAGATGGAGTCTTATTCAAGAGGTTGTAAAATTTAAAACTGGACAAATTTTACAAAACAGACATTAAATAATGCTGATAGTGAGTAACTATCCAGCATGGACTACTGGCGGCAGCAACTCCGAAATTAATTTTTCAATGTTTAATTTTTTTAGTTAACGAGAACCTCTGACGGCCAGGGGTCCGTTTTTCGAAAGTCCCAATAACTTACAGGGTCCGATAAGTATATTTTTTAATGTTTTTCGCCGATTACACAGTGATTACAGACTTGGTACTTGGCCAATGTTGTCATAGAATTATAAAATTTTAAAATTTAGTATTCAAAGCTAACAAACATTGACTTCTGTTATGAAACATTTATCACCAAAGACACTTATCGGGCCCGGTAAGTTACCGGGACCTTCGAGAAACGGGCCCCAAGCATGCGTTTCTCAAAATCCCGAAGCTTTTGGGCCCGAAAAGTAATTTCCTTATCCCCTTCCTAAGAATTGCTGTGCTTTTCCTACAAACTAACTCAATGTGTTTCTCAATCTTGAAAAACTTAAAATTTTTTAGTTTTAAAAATTGTCAAAAATTAAAATTTTGGTAATACATTTTGTGCATGTAAAATAGTTTTACGGGTCCGAAATCTTTTCGGGGTTTGAGAAACGCGCCCCAGAAACCGGCCTATCATGTTTTGTGAATGAAGGTATTCAGTGGAAAGTTGCATAATACAGCTGCTTATTTATAATAGTAATATGTTTGTCATTATATTTGTCCAATTACGTTTCATCTTTGCTGGCTTTCAGTGTTGGAGAATGACGATATGAACAATATTCTCGGCTATGATTCGTATGGGTATAAGAACTACGGCCCTGCACAGTTCCAAGGAGCTGGAACCACTTTTAAATTTACAAAACAGAATTCGAAGGAGACAATCACTGCTCTTGGCCCTCTGACAAAGAGCTTAACATTACTGGTGAGTATGCCAAAGAAAGGGAGGTGTGGTTGCTGAGTTGAAAGACAGTGTGCCCTTGGTATATTACATGAAATAAGACCCTGAGCAAGAAGAAGGCCTACTCTGGGATCTTAAGTCGCCGTAACTTTGGGCGACTTAGGGCAATTTAAGGCGATTTAAGGCGACTTAAGGCGACTTTAGGCAACTTTAAGCGACTTAAGGCGACCTAAGGTCCCAGAGTAGGCCTAGAGGAGTTAGAAATAGCTGGGGATTTCCACTTGTGTCCAGAGTCGCAAACAGCTTAATTAAAGGAACAAGGTCAGAGGCGTTTTGACAACATTCATTCCAATATTGTGAACACGTATTCTCTTCCGCGTAAGCAAAATGCTCATTCAGCACCAAAAGGAAGCGTATCGTAGCACATGTCATACTGGATTTGTGACCTGCTTTTCATTAGCTTCTCGTACTGATTTCACTTGTATACCTCCCACAGTACGAAGCAAATGATGAGACGAATAGATACAAAGTGAAATACCAATACATCATGGGCGGCGCCCAGAAAAGAAGAGGTCTCATTCAAGATAGCGACTTCCCAGAATTCTTCCGGGAAATTGACGAAGTCGATAAAGAACTTAGCGACGTCGTGGCAGCTGACAAAAAACCGAAAACCAAATGGATCATGTCTTCAGAAGGATGCTCCGTCTCCTGTGGTGGAGGTAATAATAGCAACAGTCATTTTATAAAATCTTTTCTTTTTTTGTCGATTTCTCCGAAATACGGCACACGAGGAACTTTAAAAACTTTGCCAATCCTTTTAGTTGCAATCCGTTACCATCCTGAGCCATCTGCATTAAGAAATGGTCGGTACTAGTTTCTCAGCACTAGTGGGGTTATTTTTAACATGGTTGAACCATTATTTTAACGTTTGTATCGATACAAATATGTTTTTTCACTATTCAAAGTGACACTAAAATAGATACTACTATCTCTCTTAGGGTTAACCAATGGTAAATTTCGGACTATCAAGACGGCGAGAAAAGCATTTTTTCTACCAAGTCCAAGACTTTATTAGTTTTTCAAAAGACGTCAATATTGCGAGACGAATGCCAGAATGTCATTTTAACATTTGAGATGAACAACGCCTTGATTTTATAGCTAAACCTGAAAAGGTCTGGTATATCATCGACAATGGATTTGAAATTCATTTTAAAAAATTCAAACCCTCTCGCAAACACCAGAGTATCAAATTTGCATTATAACTTATCTGTCATCTTCATATGAATATGACTGAGTGTCTGACTCATGATCACGCAGTCGTTCGAGTCATTGGAGGATGTCAAGGCATATAAATCCTATTTTAGTTATGAATATTCAGCCCTGAAGAGCAGCTCAGTTTAGAACTCGACTCGGATATTCTGAATTATTAGATGGGCTTGTTACAGAGAGGTCCCGTGGTTAAATTGTCACTTAAAGAGCCGGGTGGTTCTCCCTCCACCCGATGGACATTTAAAAAATGGTTTATGTTCATTTACTGGCCCTCAAGTACCCTGCGAACGCAGACGTATTTCCGGCTGTCGCTTCTCTCCGCCGGAAAGAAGCGATCAGACGGAAATACGTCTGCGTTCGCAGGCTAGCCCTCCAGGAAACATTTATTTCTTTAATGTCTATAGGAATAGACATTGATAGATGTACATGTATTTTTCAGTCAGTGACAAAGGCACCGAATGTTTGGTTTTATCAACTGGGTTGATAGCTTAAGGTAAATTGGCCACCGTAAAGAGGTTCGTGTGCTGACGTTTTGAACTTAAGCCCTTCGTCAGAGCGAATCGTGACACAGGTATACGCGGAGAAAGAAAATCCGAATTCTCCCTACAGCAGTCAAACCTATGACCTTCCGATTAATAGTTCGGACGCGCTACCAGGCTTAAAGATAAACAAAAAAATCACGTTTCTTCCTCAAACAAGTAATCAAAAGTTTATAAGCTCGACTCCGGTTGGGAGAACTCCGATTTTCTTTTTCCGATTATGCCCGGGTCACTGACTGAAAAATACATCTCTCATTTATTTACCGGGTTTAAAACATAAATGTGAAATCTCTTTCACAGGAATAGACATTGTTACTGCCGTTTGTGTTCGTGAAGATGATGAAACAGCAGTTGGCGATCAGTTCTGCGAGGAAAAGAGACCTGGGGATAAGTTTAAAGAATGCAATACCCAGAGATGCCCTGCGCGGTGAGGCCCTCAAACTTCTCTAGCACTGTTACACATTTTACGCTATCGAAACAGAGTGTTCTGTGAAAACCTATTCATACCATAAAGTAGTAGAGATTGGAAGAGGGAGCGGGGCAAATGGATCTTCTGGCTATAATTACCACTCATTGTGAAACGCATCTAAAAACAGGCTGCTTTGTTTAAATGGGCAATTACACAGCTCAATTATTTTAATAAGAGAGCATTTTGAAATACAATTAATAATGAAAATATATTATCGAAAAAATCTGACGTTTGGAAGTCATCATGACTTCGTTTTACCACACAACTGTCATTTTTACAACCTTGAAAATGAAGTCATGATGACTTCAAAACGTCGGATTTTTTTCGATTATTTTCATTATTAACAGCTCCGTTAGCCTATTATTAGGGCTTTTTTGAATAAAGCACCAGTATTTTGGGGATGCTTGACAGGTTTTTACTGTATTTTTTATCTCACAGATGGGAGATTGGCTCATGGACAGAGTGTTCGAAAACCTGCAACGACGGTACGCGTGGCGTGAGATCCCGTGAAGTTTTCTGTGTGGAAGAATCTCAAGGTATTGAGGTGGAAATAAGCGACAGCCATTGTAAAAAGCCCAAACCAGCGATCCACGAGGAGTGTGGAACACAACCATGCCCTGCAGAGTGGTACACGGTGCACCCTGGCCAGGTAAGCAGGACTTTTCTACTTCCACAAAGAGTGCAATTTCGTGCCGCGTACTGGTAATAAGATTTATTTGGTTTCTGGTGGAGCGATTGAAGGCGAATATGTTCCGACATGGATAAAGTAGAATAAACTCTTAGGTAAAAGCAGTTACAAGACATAATGTTTTTGCCATCAAAAACAGACGAGTTCTTTGGTCAGTTTATAAAAGGACTGAATTTGCACTGTCTCATCTACAAGAGATTCGCGTTTTCCGAAATTTCTGTTTCTCAAGGTCGGAAACACCTCACAAAGTTTTCGATTCTTGCATCACATACCCAACTATTTCTTAAGAAAAATAACGGCTTCTCGCACCGAATTTCGATTTCGACACTCGAGCTGTAAAGTAAGGGAGAATAAGAGCCAATCATACAACATTTCCAAATTCCAATTCGACCCTGGAATGCACGGTCACCTTTGAACGAGTTCCTAGAGAGCTCTTTGGTGCTCGGTGGATAAACAAATTACATTTGACTGAAACAGATTGTTGTTTAATTATACGACGAATGTTCTTTTAGTGTTCGACCTCTTGTGGTCCTGGCGTGCAGTCCTTGGATGTAAAGTGTGTGAAGGTGAATTCATCTGGACAGATGGCCTCCGTGGATGATCAGGAATGCACTGACATCAAGCCACCAAATCACGTGAGCTGTAATACAGATAATCCTTGCGATGATGAGCTGTCAGCTGAAAATTGAGGTAAAGGACTGTTAGCTTAATGTTGCGCTCCGTGTAATTTGTCAAATCCAAGGCCAAGTAAAATACCCTCCAGGAGCTCAAAAATCTCGTGCATTGTGTCTCTGATTACCAGTTCGATTAGGAAACACGATATTTATGACGATCATTTGTCTGGTAGCAAATGAGTCGCGTAGCCAGAATCAAGTATCACACTTAGAAATCGAGGATCGTCAAACCAATTTTTTTTCTAAGTATAAATAGTCAATTGAAAAGAAAAATTGCACCAATTACACCGAGTCAAGCGCCTTTTCGCTACTCACTATCGCAGAACAGATAGTAGGTACATCATATTAGATTCTGACAACATCCTTGATAGAACGATTGCAGATTGTACCAATGTAGATGACTGAAGAGCTTATTTCCCTTTCATTTTTTTACAGGTGATTTGTAAACCAGAGTCGCTGCTTGAGGGAGAGCTGTGGACCATTTTGTTCATGTTTAGTCACAGTTTTTCAGTGTGTTCGTCCGGTTACCAAGGTTTTGTTCATGCACTTTTGACGTTACCTTTGATCTATAACTGAACAGACGCACAGCAAAATGGACGATATAATATTCACTGATGACCGCTGTAGGAGACGTGTAGTATAGATATATGATAAACAATACAAAGAGAAACTCAATCCTTGAAATATAATTAAGTCTTGGGTTTTGACAGTTAATCTCGCTGTTCACTTTTCACAATTCTGTGATGAGTTTTTGTCCGGCCTTTTTCAAACCCCTCGGCTAGCGAAATTACTTTCTTTCGTTGCATGTAAAATGACTATTTTAAGAATCTTTATAGAGAATACGATTACAAAAGATAGTTATCACTAATTTTGGGATTGAATTTTTCTGATTCTTCAGTTGCGTTCAGCGACGTGTTACGTCATTTTTTTATGTAAAACGATACGGTCGTTGTAAATACATCAGGTCTTTCTACTTTTCCTTCAAACTTTGTCAATAACACGAATCGAGGGTATAAACGTATAGCTCTTACTTACAAGTGGGAAATAACCTCGAAATCCCAGAAAGAAATTAAATGATGCTGCTGCAGTTTATGGTAAACTGAGTCCCTTTTGCACTTTGCAACTAAAGAAAAAGTCATTACGAGTTAAGGACGGTGCCTACTTTATTACTGCGCATACTTTCTGCGCATCTCGAGATACTCGGGTTTCCTATGGGTGGTGCCTACTAACACAGGGATATTTTTACGCGGTTTAAAACTATGCGGAGGAAGCAGGCTCTTGGTATTTTTAAAAAGAAAATTGCGGGTAACCATACATTTTTCAGAGATAATAAAGCTTCAATTTGATAAAAAAAAAAAAATGCGATAGATTGCTTTGTATTTTAGCACTTTTCAGAATTATTGTTTCTCAATGATCTCTAATAATTGCCCGGTTACCCCCCCCCCCCCCCCCCATTTTCTTTTTAGATTCTGATAGCCCTCGCTAAGACCTGCTTTTCCCGCATAGTCATAAACGGCGCAAAAATACTTCTGTATTAGTAGGCGATGTCCTTAAAGTCCTTCTTCCCTCATCTCCCTTCACAACCAAAATAATTTTAAAGGTTTTAACGTATTGTGCGGTGATTCAGGGATGATATTTGTTCTCACTGGGAGAGAGGAAAAGGGGTGAAGATAAAGGGCCAAGGCTCTTGAATGGCCAGCATCTTGCAGCCATTTATTATCATTTTTGTTTGTATATAAAGGAACTCTTGAATTTGTGTACAGTATGTGAAAAGTATAGCACATTGTTTATGAATAAATAAATGATTAGCAACCATTAATTGTTGTGCATTTATTCTGACCATAGTTAATTGAGGGACTGGCCATGTTCAAAGTTGATAACAATGGTGCTGCAATTTATGTTGGAAGGGCCGCGACCTTGCACAATCCTCTGTTTTAACGTTCACACTACAGCTGAATATTTTAACAGGAACATTTCTATTGGCCAGTTTCTCCAATACATTTCAGAATCTATTGTGGTTTGTGCACGATCAGGCCAAAAATGTTAACAAAAACATATAACAAAGAAACGTGTTTGGCTCCATAGCCATTCCCCTATACATATTAACTTTGTTCTGACTGAGCAAAGTTTTTACACCAGCTAAAGATGAGGATTGCTCCGCTTGTTTGACGTTTAGGAAAGGAGTCTAGTTTCCAAACTTATTATAACATCCTTAGTTTTGTTTTCATGCAGTCACATTCTGTCCAAAATAAATACCTCAACCGAAGCTGGATTTTCGTTTCTCGGATATGTTCACTTACGTTGCTGGCGGTGACAAATTAACCGTGCATATACATTTCAATTAACGACGGTTGTCAGATTTTAAAGCGTCGAGAAAAGCGAAAAGTGGCATGGTTTGCTGTAAATCCTTTTAATTCGATGGGACAAAATACCGGCCTTAAACATTTGCTTCACTGACTAATGTCTGTAGGAGTCACAGCCACAGCTGAGTGTGATAAATTTATTTATGAATTACCCACGTCACCTTGCAGTTTTGTTTCGTACGCTTTTACGCTTGTTTCAGGGCATCCTCGCAGATAGTTGGGTCACGTGGGAAGTGGATCTCCGAGGATTGTTTCAGGGACAACCTTTCTCGAAAGAGCTGGATCAACCGAATCGTTCATTTTACGCGCGGTCATATTGGATAGAATTAGGCCCGGTTCAGACGCCGAACTTTTTATGAGCCGAACCCAATGCATAAATTGTTATAATGTATTTCAGATACAGTCTCTCGTAGAGAGCATGTTTTGCTTCAAGTAAGTTCGGCTAATTAAGTTTGGCGTCTGAATCAAAAGGCGGGATTTTCGTGATTTGGGCCAACCTTAATTTGAGTTAAGTTCAGTCATGAAAAGTTCGGCGTCTGAACTGAGCCTTACGCATCATTTCCATTGATACAAATTAAAATTCGAATCATGAGCTCAGACGAGTATACTAAGCAACAAAATAAACAGACAAACAGCGACTTTTAGGTCTAAATTTTTAGTGCAATTAGGGAGTAGAGCAATCTAGTTTTATTTGTTTCGTCTCCCACAATACCATAAAATGAGACTGAGTAAAAAGACTGCCCTTGCGCATTACAAGCCTGAAGTTTTTGTCATCCGGAACGTCATTTTGCATGCTCCGAATCTATGCAAGGATAGCTCTATCATTCTTCCTCTGGTTTTCATGAACAAACCCAGAGCCATTACGAAACTTTTGAATGCATAGGACCACACGACGCACAAAGAAACTGTTCTGAATACATTTCGTTACCGGATCTCTTGTAGTACAAATGCACGTGCCAGACATCACTTAACGTTTAAATAAACTTCATGTGGGGCTGACAATCCGGTAAAGGGCAATTTATTTAGGCTAGTCTCCTTCAGGACCAGATTAAAACCCAGAGCATTTTCATCAGGTTTCTTTCTCTCCCTCCTTTCCTCTCTACTTATTTTTTTGTGTTTACTTTGGATGGTTGGTGCGCACTCACTTTTTTTGCTGTAAAAATGCTTTGAATGATTTTATATTTCCAAAAATGGCTTACCCTGCGAGCAGAGGCCCTTCGATCTTCCTAGATAAGCCGACTTGTCAAGAAAGATCGAAGGGCCTCTGCTCGCAGGGTAAAAATGGCTATACTTGGAATATAAAAGTCATCCGAACTGGTTTTTTTTTTAATAATCACAAAATTATTTTTCTGTTCCATCAAACAGAGTTACCCATGAAAAATGCCCTGTCAACAGCTACGGGGTTTGCAATAAGAACAAGAAACGTAAAAGCGAAAAGTAACCGAAACATACTATCCTTTAGTTACCTCGAAATTTTATTCACCGCTTCAAATACGCAAACTTTGACCAGCTTTCAGTTTGCTAGATATAAACTGAACACTCTCATAAGAGCTTTGCACCCGGGTATCGCAGGGCTTACTCGAATCGTCATCTTTTATTTTTTGTACAAACAGCAAGACTGAAATGATCTTGATACAAGTAAACACACCTTCTAATTACTGACACCATGTCAATAACAAACATGCAAAATTGAACAATACGATGTTAACCGCTGAGAGAAAAACGTTTGAGCGCGAGCGACTATTAAGCGAGTGTCTTGATTTTGAAGGGGAAAAAGCAATGCCTAAATTCCCACAGAACCGTCTAAACCTGCGTGGGATTTTTTTTTTTGACACGGTCTCCAGCCAGTTCTAACTTTTCTTAAAATACAAGAAACGTTTAAGTAAGCCGAAAACAACCCTCGCTCAACGAACAATTCATGCACAGTGTAACTGATTTGTTCTTTAAAGATCTGGATTTAAAAAAATAAGCTATCATTACGAATCAGTTTACAACAAAAATCAAGGAATTGCACCTGGTCCACGCCGGCGCGTCTGATTTGTCGCTTTTGTCTGTCAGCTGGTCGAACATGAAGCTGAGTCTTGAAATAGTACAAACAAAAATTCGCTGAAAAATGCGTTTAGAGCGAATTGTACATTTACACTGGATTGTATTTTCCTTTCCCTTAGGCTTCCGTAAGATTTTTTCCTTGTGTTTCTTAATCAAACTACTCAATACGTTTTCGTGATTCGCAGACAAAGAGTAATTACCTACAAAAATTAGAGTAATGGAAAACCGTTATAAACTTCCTTTCCACACAGTTGTCGACTTTCAGCCTACAGCATGCTGTTCAGTGAATACGTGATCTATCAACGTGATTCTGATACACAGCAGTTTGGCAGTCGCTGTTGTGTTTAAGAACATGCAGCGAGTATAACAACTCAATTGCATACATACGCACCTACGCAGAGAAAGTGCAAGGATCTTGCTATCACGTTTCAGCAAATAAGTTGCCGTGGCAACGACTGACGAAATAATCCCTTTTTTCCGAACACTTTCCCAGCCGTCTTTACACTAATGTTTGTGTTTTTTGCCCAAAGCGTTTATTTCTTACATCTTTCTAATATAATCATAGAACGTCAAAGTTTCAGAATAATGTTCTTCCGAGAGTTCCGGCAGCAAAGCGTGGCTGTTAATTAACGGAGCGAGCCAGAGAAATCAAAACTAAATGTGTTTTGTAACCAAAGAACTAACAACAAGACTGATTTGATAGCAAGTATTCTTGAATGCAACTGGAACAAACGCTAATTTCTGAGGTTCTTAAACACTGAGTACATTTTCTGAGAACATACAGAAAACACTTTTATCATATTAGTAGAACTTTAAAGTGTGAAGTGAAATGAAGGCACTTACTCTGAAGCCAAACATTTGACTTTAAATCTAAGCTTCCTGTTGGCACCTTGCTAAGGCTCTAAAGTTTTAAACATAGTTGATAGAGATAAATATGTAAATTAATCGTTGAAAGACCATGGTTTCTTTCCTGGCGATAAAAAGGCGATTCTCCCTTATCGATTAGAATACCGTAAACTGCCCCTTATAAGTCCCCCCGCTTATAAGTCCCCCCGCTTATAAGTCCCCCCGCTTATAAGCCCCCCCCGCTTATAAGTCCCCCCGCTTATAAGTCCCCCCGCTTATAAGCCCCCCGCTTGTAAGTCCCCCCGCTTGTAAGTCCCCCCGCTTATAAGTCCCCCCGCTTATAAGCCCCCCCGCTTATAAGTCCCCCCGCTTATAAGCCCCCCGCTTGTAAGTCCCCCCGCTTGTAAGTCCCCCCGCTTATAAGTCCCCCCGCTTATGAGCCCCTCCGGTTATAGGCCCATCTACCTGTAAACCACAAAATACAACCGATGATAAGCCCACCCCCCCCCCCCCCCGGATATAACCCCCCTCTAGTTTCGTTCGTGTTGTTAGCTTTAATTTTGTTCCAAATATTGACGTTTTAAAGCTTAATTAAAAACCAGTAAATGAAAACCTTAATTCAATCAACACGTTTCGAAACCGCTTTTTTTATTCAGGCTATGAGCCCCCTCGAATAAAAGCCCCTCCATTTATAAGCCTATCTAAAATCCTAACGAAGTTGTATAAGCCTCGAAACTGTTGAATAGTCTTGAAGCCGTTTGAACACTCCGTTCAACATTTGTCCAACATTTACCCAGCATCCGTTCAACTTTTGTTGTACGAGTGTTGGTCAAATGTTAAAACCGTTTAAACGGACCTTAAATCGGCTTTCGATTAAGGCTTTCGCAAATGAAAACCAGCGTTAATTAATACCTAATTTCTTCAGTTTCATTTCAGGCGTTTAAACAGGATTTATGATCTCCGACTGTACGACGGCTTGTCCGCGTTTGCGATACTGATGGAAACCAGCTTTAATTAATTTAATCGGTGAAATATCGAGAGTGAATTGAAATAATAAGATGAAGTACGTTGTACTGCAATTTTACATACGTTGAATGATAATCACTTTTATGAATTTAATATAAAGACCGTTTCTTTCTAACAGAAAGAAACCTTGAAGTTCAATTAGCAAGTGGAATGAGACTCAGACTCGATTAAAGAGGCCCTTCCTTTCTCTCGTGTGTGGCCCTTTGCATGCCAAATACACACGGCAAATATGCAAGCGAATGCTTGGTTCAGCGTTTCTTTTGCCTTTATTTTAAGTACGTTGAAAAGGGGGAAGAGGAACGTTAAGAGATTAAATTGGATTTTCGTTTGTTTCTTTTTTCTTTTTATTTTTATCTGAGCGCAAATGGACTTTAATTTTCTTGATCACTCGCGAAAATCAGCTTGAGCGTTTGGTGAATATACTGAAACAGGAAGATCCAACAAGAATGTTTAAGGGAAATTGGGAAAAACTTAAAATTTTGTCTCCTGCAGTGTCCGCAGATCGTTTTGTGTTCTTTTTAAGACCTACTTATTTCAACACAAGTACAGTTTGATCTGTTCCGGTCAGTTCGTAAACGGATAAAACTTATCCTTAAAATTGGTGCATTAGTACTTCCAATTTCTTCAAAATAGCGCGTACTATTTTCAGAGTAATTATTTTACAATACTTTGCAGCACTATCCTTCAAAATGAAGCATTTCGTTTAAAAACTAGACCGGCCAGTTCTGGAAAGTGGAAAGCATTCTAAGTTGCCGAAAGCTTTAGGGAACAAAATTTATTCCCTGAATTTTATAGCAGTTATAGGCTTAACGAAAATGTTATCTGACCTTTTTTTTTTCGTATTTTTAACGGCATATTTGCCCCTTCGAGAACAAAAGGAATTAGTTTAATTTCCAGTCGGTTAGGAAAGTTTGTCCTGACATTTTGATGAACAAAACTTGAGATTTTCTTCTCCACTAAATCCGAATTTTTGAGGCGATTGTTGGGTGCTTCTAATTAAAGTGAGATAAAATTCTCCCGACCGGTTGTAACAGTAAAAGGCGGACATATGTTTTTTGGAATCATGCGGACTGATTAGGAAATCTATTTCAACCAACGAATTTGTATTTTTAGACTTTGCTCTAAGCTTCGCCCACGCCAACGAAACTGTTTTTAGTTCTATTTCTAAAGTTAGCTGAATAGCTGTGGGTTGAAAAGCGGGAGAAAATTTAAAATTCGACTTGCGAGTTTGCAGGTGTTTTTAGAAATGTTTTGTCCTCGATGGATCCGTACATTAAAAATATTCATGCAGATCACATTGGCTTATCGAGATTTGTCGCCCAAAGTTGCAGTCCAATACAGGATATATTACACTTTTGTTTCGAATACGACGGATATGCTGTAAATTATCCCCTGAGTTCAGTTCGTTGCATATGTATCAGTCATAGCACTCATATGGCGAAGAGGTTGATACCCGGCCGGAATAATCTTCAGCAATGGAAAATCAATATTTCTAGTCCACTCAAAAAGTACAATATCATTTCCTTAACGGAAAGAGCGTTATCTTCAGATCCAACAGCATTTGATTGACGCTGTACCAAAGGCACCCTGACACAACAACAAATATCAGTAATGTAAAAATGCTATCTGTTTTTCATAATTCATCTATCCATTAGAATGGTTTAAAATCTTTTCTCCGTTTTTACCTCGCAGAAATATCTCAATTGTTAATCCACCCGGCTATATGAACTGAGTGGGTAAGCCACTATTGCTCCATTGAATAGACCTTGAACACCCACTTTTAGCAGACAGGCATAATTTCTTGGAAGAAGCTAGTAGAGTTCAATGTTCATTATCTATGGGTAGTCTGTTAAACATTTACCACAACAAGAAAATGACGTTCGTTTGGGCTCTCCAAATTTCCTCAGTAGAACGGATTTGTTATTACTTTGGTCAATGTTTCGCTTTGAATCCAGAATCAAACTACAATGAGAAACATGTCAACGATCGACGATGAGCAAATTTGCTCCCTATTGTTTCAAAACGTATGAGATTCGAAGGTAGCCGACTAGGGAATTGATGGTCGTGAAATTAAGAAGGAGGGTTTGAAGGCTCGGAAATTCTTGATGTCGAAATGTGAAAAAAAAGCAAAAGATTGAGTAGGCGATAGAGAGTTACGCACTGTACTCAGTGAAGTGCATGTCGATCATATTAAATTAAGAGAATCCTCGGAAACAATCGAAAAATTAGATCGTCATCAAAATCAAGCTATTTCTGTCTTGAGAGAAAAGAATTTATAAATTCTCGTCAACTCTAATCGACTCCCCTTGGCTGCCTCTCGCTCTACCTTGGGCGAAACCAGAAAAAAAAACTAAAGTTACTTGCAAATCAGGACAAATTTCTCACCGCTCATTCTCGCCGTGTAGTGATAGAAAAACACACATGGAAATCTCAGATTATTTTTGCAAACAATATATACGTAAAACAAATTCATCTACTCTGGCACAGATTTCCCCACATGTTCGTCAACCACGCTTTATCACCAAATCTCCGTCACTTTGTGTATTTCCAAGCTGAGCACCTCCGGCGTCACAAAGCCGAGAAATGTAATTTATCGGCGAATCAGCGGTTACGACCGTGTATGTCTAGATATTAGTGGTTTTCAACATATATGAAAATAAAATGGCGTTCAGTGTTGCTTTTTAATCGGAATAAAATGCAAGACAAATAAAAATTAAATATTTGATTTGATTTAGTGCAAGTAAAACTGAAGTAAACAAAACGCGGGTAATTCCCCCGGTCACCGACTGAAAAACCCAAATTCATTGGAAAAGAGTGTTGGAAGGGCGTTACTTACAAGGGCGTTACCCAATATCACAGAATCAGTTGGCATGAACACACCTTACAGCCTGTAATGAGGCAGACATCGATAGGATCTTACGGACCAAAGCTTCAGGACTCAGAGAAAAAGAGATTTCTTTCTTCATTCAAACTGACACCAATAAACTTGTAAACTAAAGCGATAGGTGTGCGCAAAAATATAAAATATTCGAATACCCGTGAGATTCTATTTACTCGCCTTCCCCTGCAAATTTTCCTTTTTGTAACCACAAAAAGTCATTCCGTTAAAAAAGTAAGTACTTTGTTTTGATTACTACGGATCGTATCTTTTTTATTACTGATATAAATCAAAAACGCAAAATGTTAACGCAAACACGACTAAAAGAATTAGTTTTCGTCAAAACAGCTTTTTTTCCTTTTCTAGTATAGAGAACGAATTCTTTGTAAATAAAAAGGAATCGGTTTCGTTTTCGTGAATTTGCTCGTACTGAGTGTATTTTTTTGCTAATTTGTGCCTCAGATTGAGTATTCTAAAATCACGTACTTCCTACGATTTTCGTGAGTAGCAAGGCCGGTAGATCTATTTTGTCGGTAATATCAAACAATCACTCTTGTGGCGATTTTTTTAAACGCAAAATCTTCAATTAAGAACGACTGAATCAGTTTGCTAGGAGAAAATAAGTTAAGCCAACAAACTAATTGGCATCTTGAAACTGATTTATCAAAGCCAAGGTTTTTTAGCTTGCGGTTTCCTTGGGAATTCGGAGAACGGCGGGAGAGCTTTTAAAGGTTCGATTTAAGTCATATCAATCACTCCCGTATCAAGTAATATTTGTAGGGTAAAATGCTTTTAGTTTATTTATATTTTTTTGGGTAAAGTAAGAAGTAAAGGGTCCGTGTCACACTTTGTTTTTTACGTGGCAGGAAAAGTACGGGAGATATAATATCACCCACAAAAAAGAAAATCGAAAAGGGTCAGGAACTCTCTGACAAGCCTTAACAGGAAGGATGGCATTCTTAATTGACTTCTTTATTTATCTTGATCGTTAATGGCGAAATCGTAAAGAGGAACCGAAGCAGACAAAAGTATTGAGTCACTGCTGCGAGCAATAGTCCATCAGCAACAGCATAACAACGTTTAAAAAAGGTAAACATTGGTCTAATTTAAAAGTCTAATTAAGTCCGGGAACGCACCTACTCGGCGACTTGCGTTTTCTCTGTTACAGTTTTCGGATCGTCCGTCAGAGCGTTGGTCGCGATTCGGGGCAGAATGTTGTCAAAGTTTATCTCTATAATTTTGGCGTTTTTAATTCTTCCGCGGGCTTCAGCAAATGTTTATGAGGTGAGACGAGTCTTTATTCTGATTACGAAAACGTTTAGCTGAGAAACAACTAATCAATTCTCACCGATATATTTGGAACAATTGTAAGATATCTCGCATTGTTCTGTTTTTAGAATGTACATAGTTTACTAACACCCAATGAGAGAGAGAAGATTTTTGGAGAGCCATTTCCTCGAGATGGTATGTAGTTCTTCTTGCATCCGAGTTTAAGAAGGGAGGAGCGGTAATGTATGAATGTAAAATTGTTCCGATCAAAGTTCATAGGGAGCTAAGTTCATGCTCGCTGTTACATTACAACAGTATATACTCTAATTTTCGGGCTGAGGCTGAAAGTTATTTATTATTATTTTTTGGCAATTTGGGTCTGAAAAAGTTCTTAAGATATTCGTTACCTGTTATAGTCGTGGTATTTCAAGAAATCTATCGGACGTGATCAAGACACGTATTAAAGTGTGTGCCGTAATGTGGTGTCAAGTTGCTTGTGACACGCTCTGTTGCGCGGCTTACATGCTGGGTACAAGATGTAAAATTTTCTTATCTGACTCTCAGCCTGGGTAATGTTCTTATTATGTTCTTAAATTTTAGTTAATCTTAGCGTCAACGTTCTCATAAAAAAAGGTTCTTATAAAAGAAAAAGAGTGTAGCAGGTTCAAAATTTACACCATAATCTTCTGTTGTTATTTCGTTGTATGAGACATCATTCCAGCTAATTTTTAACTAAAAAGCGACTTCAATTTCGTCAAAAAACAAACACAAAAACGCGATGACAACGTCATGATGTCCCACTTCAGTCTAATAAATGTTCCCACAGCACAATTTTGTATTTCCGTGCAGTATAAAAAAACAAGGCAAATAGGAATTGTTAATAAGATTGTGATACTAAAAAAAAAAAAAAAGCGATACTGCATTTTTGTTGCAAGTTAGTAAATAGACTAGTTTAACTTACAGTTGGTTTAATTACTCTAAAAATGATTGGAAGAATTCGATCAAAATATCTCACAGAAGAAAAAAGCCGTATGTAACTGAATTTAATTTGGGATAATTTCTGGGTGGAAAGATGTACTTGCCGGCTGGAAAATGGGCTGAAATTAATCTCACCGCAATCTAAACTAAATACAAAATTATTATATTAAATGATCGCAAAGTTCGCGCATCCAATCACGAGTAGGTCCGGTTAGCGTGCAGATTTTTTCAGTATCCAATTTCTAAGCCAATTGGTTCAAGTTTTAGGAGTGAAAAAAAAAAAAACACAAGCGAAAGAAAGTTCGAGGAAAAGTGGAACGGCTTTGTCAATTATTTAAAAAATAAAGGCTGTCTTAAACGATCTCCATTCAGGGGTGTCTTTGAGCAAATTACGGCTTACCGCTTACATGTGCTAATGCAGTCACGCAAACGTATAGAAAGACGCCGAAATACCATGTATTACGGAAAACCTTTGACCCTAAAATAATTGCTTAGAAATATGGTGGAACAAATTTAATCACAATATCTTTCGGATTTGAGTTCATTTACTTGATGCCATGACTGCGGTCCCAAGAACTGTCAAATACACTTGATAAAAACTCAGAATAAGATTAAAAGTAAAATTTGCAAAAAAAATTCGCAATCGATCGGATAACACTTTTGATTTACACCTTCGAATGAAATACATAGTGGAAGTGGAAAATGATCTAATGATCTAAAAATTAACTGGAATGGTACATAGCGTGATTCGTGTAAAAATATGCTGAAGCTAGTGTTTGTTTTTGGAGGTTTGCATCTCAAAATTGTCTTACAACTAGCTCTGGGCGCTGTCTAGTCTTTGCATATGTAACCGGTGGGAAACCGATACTGTAGCCAAAATTGCAATAATTGGATCATAATTGGTCCTTCTATGTACCGCAAGTGAACTTACAATCTATAAACAGCTGAACCATTCTAAGGCGTTTTCATTTTTTAATCGTTCGAAATTTCGCTAAGGAATAACCCAATGAAAACAAATCTCTGGATCGTTTGTAATTTGTTCCTCATGTAATCAGCAGCAATTATCTTTTTATTTACATTACGTCACCGATATGTATTTCCAAACAAGTTTATAAACCAGACGCCATCTTGTCTTCCGATGGGTTTTGTTTAGGCTGTTTTCACCGTATCGTTTACCGCGCAGACTGAGCTAAACCACAACTAACTGCATATTTTACGCTGGAACCTCAGCTGTCGCAAAAAATGAAATAACAATAAAAAATAAACTGCTTCCGTCTTGGATGAAAGTGACAGATAAAAATTCAAAAAACGTTTCTTTCCCAAAGTTCTGGATTTTATAAACTTTCCATGGTTTATTAACATTGTTTAAACCGACAGGTTATGAACTACAATTTAGGAAGTTGTTACAAATTTGCTGCGCCACGCCTCAATATACCTACTACATGAAAAATTCAGTCGCACACAGAGATCTAGAGTACAATATTTGGAACGCTTTAACGCCATATTATTAAAATGTTAACATCATGGCAGAAAATACAAGAGAGTTTCGAAGAACGCACACACTGAAAAATCGTGACTTGAGCGTTGAATCCCCTCAAACATTTCGAGGGAGCGATTACATTTTTATCGTCCACTAGACTAAATAATTATTTTTAGTATTGTTAGTATGTAGTTTTTATTAGTATTACTTTAGTATGAGAATCATATTTTTACGTTGAAACAGGGCATCACAAGCTTTTGCTTTAAAACTCATCGTGTAAAAATAAAGTTATGGTATGATGTAGTATGGCAACTTAGATGGACTTAATTACGGAAATATCTGAACGGTTGTGTCAACTATTTTAGCCTTAAAACGCTACAAAGTTTTATTGTTTCCGGACGTAATGTAATGTGAACTCAGCAAAAGTTCCAATAGTCGGAGCAGGTCCCTTGAGACATATCTTGAAGTGGCTTTCTATATTTTCAGTCCCAGACTATCACGTGACACACCCAGTTCAAGTGGACAAGGATGGCAACTTTTTGACACGTGACCTATCTAATGGAAACCACAGAAGACGACGAAACGTGGAAAGTGCCATAAAAGAGCCCGTATTTTTCCATCTATCTGCGTTTGGTCAGAATTTACACTTGAATGTTACTCTAAATAACGAACTACTCTCGCCTAACTTTGTTGTCGAGGTTCGTGCTAATCAAAGTTCACGCCTAAACTTCGACATTGAACATTGTCATTACACTGGTCACGTGGTTTCATCTGAAGGACTGGGTGCAAAAGTGGCCTTGAGCAACTGCGATGGACTGGTAAGGAAAGTAAATCCGCTTATGGTTTCCTTTGTACTAACAGTGTGATGCCAAGAGAGCGTCAGTTAATCGCTGAATTAATTTGCATATGTTCATGACATTGAATAACCAATCAGCTCCGACACAGATTCACAAGAACCTTTACAATTTAGTCGCATGGAAGATGTAATCAATTCCAATTGGGTTGCCGCTCTTCTGAAACATGGTAGGCGAATTAATACAAAGTGATTAGAATTTTAACGTCGAACTGTGACCAATTTTCCACAAAATTGTTATGTCTCTTTTTCATTTCCATTCTTCATTCTTCATTCCTTCTCCTCATTCTTTCCATCAACATACTGAAAGGTGTCAAATACAAAACCCAAGGACATTCTGAATTGCATACTGTCAGGAGCGAATTGGGCACGTTATTCACTCCCAATACTGTCTATTAAAATGTACAAATTTTCCGCCAGAAGATGCTGTTTCAACTTGATATGTATTCAAACAATCACCCTGGCGAAAAATACGACAGTCTTTATTAGAAGAAAACACTTTCACCTGATCAACTAAAGCCGAATCATTTCTTTTTTTTATGTTTATGTTACATTTTTAAGTGATTCAGCACAGTCATAGTGTTGTCATAAGTAAAGAATCTTGTATTATCAAGAGTCGGGATTCGTCTGACTTGACTTGTGTAAACGCGACATTTTATTGTCTATTTCCAGCGTGGTTTGATTCGCACTCTAGATGATGTTTTTATGATAAATCCACTGCCCGACCGACTGGGACTGGAGACGAACAGCACCCGTGCCCACGTGATCCACAGGAGATCCACTTCATCCCTAGAGGATCTTGGAGTGGCTCTGAGAGTGGAAAAAAGATCAGAGAAGTGGTGCGGAGTGGAAGGTGAATGTTGGTTTAGATCGAAACTTACTAAGCAACCTTCACCGAGGGAGAAAACCTAACCAATACTAGGTTAATTCTCTTAAACTAAGTGAATCTGTTGTTGTCTTCAAACGCAAAGTAAGAGCCAACCTTATGACTGCATTCTTATCAAGTAACAACTAGGTGATTTATTGTATTTGTGGTTTTCATGATATATTTTGCCGTAATCATTTTGTAGTTTTCCTTGTAGATAGTTATAATTTAAGACTCTGTTTTAATTGTTACTGAAAAAGCCCCCTCGCTTAATGCTATAGACAGGTGCTTGAGTAATCACAGGGTATGATTTTCACTGGCGCTCTGTCAGGAAACACTGAAGCGAGAGGAGACAGAGTGAAACCAAAATGTACCCCGAAACAAAGAGCAGAAGTAATGCTTCTAGACTACAATACAATTGGCATATTTTTCCTAACGCCGCCGTAAAGACGCGTGCTGTCCTCAAACGAAAAGTCTTGGAGCGAACGAGAAAATAAAAGAGACGCTAGTTTTTGATTGAGTGTCGAAAGTAATTTCTCGTTTCTACGCTCTGTGATTGACTGACAAAACTAGCCCCACTTTCTCAACCTATGAGAATCAAAATCAAAAGCAATCTTGCCTTGCTCGTACGCGTTTTCCCGTGCTTGACGAACGGTTACAAGCATCAGTTTGCTTAGAGTTCTGATTGGTTCACTGCGTTGTTCATGCCACGTCTGATTGGTCAGTAATTACTTTGGTTTTGGTTTCACGACACTAAATTGAAAACCTCTTTACAACTGCGGGCACCAATTGGCCACTTAATCCATTGGAGTGACAGCCGAGTCTTAAACCAAACCATTCATTAATTCCATCCGCTTTTTTTTCTTTGTTTTACAGACAAGCCCGGTGACCGTAGTAAGAGACAAGTGTATGATCTGCCTTCTCCAGTGAATTACAACCAGGATTTCACTATAGAAACACTTGTTGTTGCCGACAAGAAAATGACTGATTTTCATGGAGTTGAGGAGCTCAAGATCTATGTTCCGAGTCTTATCAACATTGTAAGTTGAAAGCCTAAGTTCCCTTAAGCTTGCATATTGTTCTATTGAGTTGAATTAAATCCCGATATATCCAATTATGTTTCTATACTCTGGCATAATATCTGCATCTTGGCAGAGGGAAAGTCATAAATAAATTGAAGGCACACTTATTACTTTGCCGGGGTAGAGTGGCGTAGTGAAGATTCGTAAACGAAGGCAGACATAATAAGCAATTGAAATTGCCACTCTTCTTAAAATCGTTCTGAGCAATACCATTTGAGAAACGATTTCAACTTAAGAGATAGAGCGTTTGTTGTATTTATTACGTCTATAGCAAAATCAGACAAAACGAGGGACTCCTTGGAATCAAGCAAGTTCAATAGACTTTAGTTTCTTTTTCATATTCTTTCCGAGTTACTGAATAAAAGTCTTTCTTTTCTATACAGTCTTTCTAATAGCCACATTATCCCTTCAGGTTTACAGTCTCTTAGGTGACAGTTCCATTGGCGCCAATATGAAGTACGTCTTGCATAAGCTGTTGATTCTTGAACACGATCAAGTGAGTAGATAACGAGAGTAATACGGTAGAAAAACCAGTAAAGCTACCATGAGACAACTGATATCTACATTAGCTACGATTATAACCTAAAATCTGAGCAAGAGCCTAAACTTTTGGGTTTGCAAATGCACATCTCATCGTAGTTTCGGGCAATTTTATCACGCAATTAGACTATGTGTGGAATACAGCTTACCCACGCACACAGCCAATTTACCAGCAGAATGAAAGTATGGGCAACTGTTTCGTCGCTTTTGAGACTAATCCGCATGACATAGCCCCAGCGCTTTTCTGATAATATGGCTTAGCCCATGCATAAGGTCTGGGCCATGCCGTCTATAATTTACTTCCTGACGTACGCACCCAACATTGACATCATCCGCTCGCGTACAGCCTATTCAAAACGCACTTCTTTGTTTCCGGGAAATCAAAATATTGTTAATCCAGATAATGAACATATGCATTCATTTCATTTGATCGTAGGAAGGACTTGTGATAAGCTCTCACGCTGGTAATACTATGGAAAGCTTCTGTGAATGGGCCAAACAACAAAACCCAGCAGATGATAACAACCCGGATCACTTTGATCATGCTGCACTTATTTCTCGGTAAGGATGTACCCGTATTATTTCTTTCCTATTTCTCGGTTTGGAAAACATTTTTAATACGTGTATGATACCAGTTCCAAAATAACAATTTAAGGATATTTTCAATATCAGGATAAACAACCACAAGTTTTGTTCTATCTTTTCCTCTTTCTTATTTGAGGAATTACATTCATGCCATCGGTCTCAACTTTCAAGCTTATGTCGGTTTGGAGATCCCGTCTGGGTAAGATCGTTAGTAGGGGTGGCCTGTACCGTTTGCAACATCTCATATTATTGGTCGTGGGAACCAAAAGAACGAACGACAAACAATGCTCCTCGACATTAAAACGATGGAGCTGCACGTTAACAGGGTCCAGTGAAAAAAACAAGCTTAGAACAGGTGCAGGCCTGCTACGTTAGCAAGACAGTATGTCTATTTTCTTTATGTCTATTGCAGTTACGATTTCTGTCGCAATGCGGACAGCAGACCAGGACAGAGCTGTGAGAAAGTCTTGGGTGAGGAATGTTTGCTTCTACGTCGGTGAAAAAAATCAAAAGAAACCATCCACTCAATCTTATCGAAGTGCTTTTTAAATTTATTGGAACCTGGAAAAGAGAATAGGGATACATACTGCAACACAACAAAAAGATAGCATTCAAACCTACTCTCCCTTAATAGATTTTAAAAAATTTAATACTACGGTGATTGCATTTATTTGTATTTGTCTTATATTTCTGTAAACGAAGGTCTGGCTCAAATCCAGGGAATGTGCAGTCTGGCGGGAAGTTGCACCTTAAGCAAAGATGGGGGCCTGGGAACGGCTTACACCATTGCGCATGAAACGGGACACAAGTAAGTAAAATAAGTGGCATATTCCAGTTATTTGAATTGATTGTCAGGATCGCAGCCAATGCCGTAACATGTTTTGTCGGACATATTCCCAATGCTAGTGGGCCTTAAACAGAACTTTGCCGTCGTAGACGTCCCTTTCGAAAACCGGAAGTATGATTTTCTCGCCATTGACAAACTTTTGCGCCCTCATTATGTAAACGCTTGATCTAATGTCTGCCCGTGTCAACTTTAAATTGTACGTCTTTCCTTCCAGGTTCTGAGAAAAAAAAATCCACTGAATCGCTGTGACGTTTCTCTGTTCACTTTCCACCATCGGAAAGCATTTGATAAAACTTAAGCTTCTGCAACCTGTAGCTGACCTTGGGTTGGGAAATCCCTGAGGTATTTGTGCCAAATTCTGCCACAGTTTCCACAATATTTGAAACAACTCACGTTCGGATTTTTTTTTTTTATTTCTGACGGTTTCCGAAATTTGCTCTTTTGTTTCAATTCCTTGTACGATGTTCTTTCTGTCTGCCTGGTGGTTTTCTCACTGAGTAGACAATTCAGAAGTACGTTAAAAAAAGTTGCGGAAATGTGCCTCTTACTGCCAAGCACCAAATGCTTTTCAACGGCAAAAGGGTATGTGCAAAATCTTAACAAGTTCTGATTTTAGAATATGTAGAATGCGTTCCTAGAGAAATTAACTTTTCAAAACACACTGTAAATGTCTCCCAGAGCCTTCCTTGATATCGAGCAGTTGTAAACGAAAGGAACAACTTTATTCACTAAAACAATTTACATTAATTGGAAAAAAATTGAGGACTCGCCAGAAGCTTTTGGGCTACTCGAGGCAGGCTAAATGAAGAAGGGGATATTAAAATAAAGAATAGAAGCAATCCAGGGTGGATCAGTTTGACTGACGCGATATTATTGTGTGGTGTACAGGATAACGAAGCAGCGCAAATCCAAACATAGCTACTCAGACTGGCATTTAGTTCTTACTCCTAAAGTTAGCGTTTTAAGAATTGTTTAGTGTATTCAAAATTGTTCACGATTCCAGCAATCTAGTGAAGTTAGCTCACTCGCATATCCGTTATCAACACAAATATTAACGTTATTACGTGTTATTTTGTCTCTTAAAGTCTAGGTGCTCAACACGACAGTGCCGGCAATCCGTGTACTGATCGAAAGAACATAATGGCAACTCAGGCCAGTGGTAAAGAAACAGCGTTTGAATGGTCGCTATGCAGTCGGAATGCAATCCACAGTTTTCTGTTGTGAGTATTCCTGTCTAAAGCATTATCTTTGTCTTTTTAGCACGTTGATCAATCCATTTTCTGATTTTAAAACATTTAGAAGCACTTTAAAACGTACGAGCACGTACAGATATGTTCCTTTTGAGATTTGCATCACTATCTGATGGCGTCACATGGCTTATGAATTACGTCATCAGTTTCAATCAGCGGCCATATTGGATTTCTTGATTTTTAGAAAACTTCTAAAATTGACCAAAAAGAAATGTTAACCAATAAAAGAAGAAGAAAGCTAACCTAAAAATTGTAAATTTTACAAAGAAACATTAAAATTTTCGTTGAGAAACAATAAAATTTAGAAAAAATTTCATTTCAAAACATGGTTGTCGTACGAGCAGTGACAGCTCATACTAAATTTTTTACAGATAAATTTCAGGAACTTTCGAAAAGTTTTGTGGCGCTCCCTTACAATATTAAGAGCATGTTTAGGACTGTAAAAAGGCCAAACATGGTCAGAATGGAGTTAACACGATGTTTACCTAATTTGCCAGTATTTCTTGATGGGCTCCTGTTCTAGGTCAATACTCCAATCGAATTAACATCATTTCCAACTTTTGTTATTAGTGGCGATCACTCCGCGTGCTTGAAAGACAGGCCACAAAAGGCTGTTACTTTGCCACAGCGCCTGCCAGGAGAGCTCTATACCGCTGACGATCAATGTGCGCGGGCCTTTGGGGATAAGTCACGCCTCTGTCCAGCACCGTTGCTAAAGGACGTGAGTTGTTAGAACAACATAGAGAAATCAAAAATGGCGGAAACTCTTCCTCTTATCAGTTTATATCTTTTTAGTTTTCATAATTAATTATGTTTACTGTCGAATATTGCTGATATCATTTTGTAAAGCAAATTCGTTCATGTGACTGAGCTTTAACTGGCTTTGTCAGATTTAAATAAAAGCAAGTTTGCAACAAAAATCATGAAATAAGACCCCTTTTCTTTCACGAATACTATTTTACTGGACCTGTTTGGTAACTGGTTTAGCTTTCTCGTAATGTTATTGGAAAGCTTTGACTTAATATTATATTTTTAACATTTATTTTATTAAAACCTTTTTTTATCAAGGATTGTATGACGCTCTCAATTTTTCTCCATTTGCAGAAAATCTGCCTACAGTTGTGGTGTGTTAAACCCGAAAATGGAATGTGCACTACACATCGTGAACCTGCTGTGGAGGGAACAAGCTGTGGCCATGAAAAGGTATGACAACACTTCGATACAGGATCAATCAATCAATCAATCAATCAATCAATCAATCAATCAATCAATCAATCACTCAATCAATCAATCAATCAAACCAACCAATCTTAGTCTGTCAATGTCAGTAGCACTAGTAGTTGTCGTCGCAGTCGCTGTCGCTGTCGCGGTCGTAGTAGTTGTAGTATAGTGGTGTAGTGATAGGATACTTATGATAATGTAATTTCACCAATCCTCAGTGGTGTCGCCGTGGTAACTGCGTTCCGTTTGGTAGCGAGGGACCTAAGGCTGTGGACGGTGGTTACGGACCGTGGGGAGAATGGAGCGACTGTTCTCATTCATGCGGTGGAGGTCTGATAACTAGGAAGCGGCAGTGTGACAGCCCAAAGTAAGTTTATCAACTGGTCAGTAGTAATGTTGGTCTCAACTTGGTGAAAAATAATCATTCAATTTTCATATATTCTTGCTAACTTCCATGGGGAGCAGTGATGGTGCAATAGTGAGAGCATTCGTCTCCCCGCACCAATGTGGCCCCGGACTTGGCGTCATACGTGGGCTGAGTTTGTGTTGGTTCTCGTCCTTGTGTTTTTTTCTATTCCTTCTTCGTCGTTTTCACGTACAAAATATGATTTTAGACCGACCATAGCTAGCGAGAGCGTGAAGTATGTCAGCGTTGAGTTCTTTGTAAGTGATATTTTTTTTCAGGCCCCTAAATGGTGGAAAATTATGCCCGGGACATTCAGCAGAATTCCAATATTGCCACACACCCGTAAGTAAACAACCATCTTATTTTCCGTAACTAGTACTCTATAAATGACGTATAAAGAGTGAAACGTGAGCGTCGTATAATCACAAGCAATGCTAAGACATCTTTTATTTTATGTATTTAGAAGTGTGCAGCAGGCATACCTAGCCCCAGAGAAGAGCAGTGTGTAGCAAAGCGACGGCTACGGTTCGTGGATGGAAACAAATACGAGTGGACGTACAATGCTGCCGTTCCTGTAACAGGTACAAGTCCCAGTGGCCCGATTTCCAGATTTCGGAAGATCCCCGTTTTGTGTACAAAAATTAACTTTGCGTTCTGGTGATTTTGTTTTTTTGTTCGACTACTTCTTGGTCGATTTTGGTGGTTTTCTGAGAAATCAAGAAATCCAAGATGGCAGATCGAGGATGCCCGCCATTTTGAAACAGTTACGCAATTCCCGCCTCAGGAAATGTCTTTGGGTGTACTATAATACAAGTATCATTATCATAGCGTTTAATTAATAGGTGGATTGCATTGCCGCCATGCTGGTGTTAAAAACAAAAGAAAATTTGCTCACATAGTTTGCATAAAAATGGAAGTTAACTCCCAGAGGCAAATCTTATTGTTCCATACCACCAACATGGCCGCCATGACGTCACATGCAATCAACCTATAGCTGCTTTGAATAACTGAGCCTAGACGAGTGCAAGTACAGCGGTCTCGAAGGGTCAACTGACAATCTTGTTTGTGGGTATTTCAGCTGGCCAGGAATGCAAGTTATCATGCATCGCTGAAGTCGGTTTTCGCCAATTTGCCAAGTTTGCATTCGGTTACGTAAGTGATGGAACACGATGCGACGAATACGATGAAAACAGTGGACTTTGTATCAACGGCAAATGCCAGGTAGTACGCTCAATGCCAATGATGGCGACTGTCGAATACATTTTCCCGCCCTTTTACAACCGCTTGGCGGTTGCATGTCTTCCTACGATTCAGCACCAGTTGCATGTACATGCTTTGAGTTTTGATTGGTTCATTCTTTGTTTGCTTTCATTTTGATCGTCCAGAATAATTACTTTGATTTTGGATAGTCTAGAAGACTAGGCGACTCAAAAATGTACCATGACCGTCATATACATACGGAAGTTGTTTTGTAACTAACTTGAGGTTAATCGGGCAGATAGGCTCCCTTGCAGTCTTAGCTTCTTTGTTATTTCAGGAAGTAAGAATAAATTAATTAATTATTTAATTATATTCTTTTATAAACTAACTTTAACTATTGTTATGGGTACAATACAGTGTTATTGTTGTTGTTGTTGTTGCTGTTGTTGTTATAGGCAATGTGCCATTATCAGTGCATTTGCCGATTAATCCTTTCCTTTTCTCTAACCGGCGTCAGCCTTTAGGTTGTGACCAAGTGTTGGGATCGTCCAAAGTGTTTGATCGCTGTGGTGTTTGCGATGGTGAAGGGACTTCATGTATCGGCAAAAGATTTACTTATAAAGGTTTCCCTAACCCTATGAAAGGTGAGAAAATCATTATCTCGACTGAAAATGTAGCGTATAATAAGGCCTCAGACTCCCTTTGCTCTGAGAGGTGGATTTAAAACCACTAGAAAAATAAAAAATTGGCATGAAATCTAACGAATAAATACTAGCAATAATCCTAGATAAGAGAGTACGTTCGATGTCACCAGGCTCTTTGTCCCCAGGCCAATCTCGATCCCAGGCTCTCTCTCTTTGTGACGTCATCCACCCCTGCAAAAGAATCGGCGGTGGATGCCAGATGTGCGTCCCAAGATCCATCGACCCATTCACGACAAGTCCCATACAATCTCGACTCAAATCCGTATTAGGAAGCGTTCTTCCTACGTCGAACGCAAGTATCTATGACAAGGAGCATCTTCAGTAGGGCCAGTTACTGAGGAATCACTTGAAAGACTTGAGACGCTCGGTGCTGTTTGGTTATGGCTTATTCACCTTTGAAAAGAGGTCTGGAAAGCAAGGGTGGGCCGCCGGATATCGATACCAAATACTCGATATACTTGATACCGAGGTTCCTCGGCACTAATGTCGGTATCGATACCGATATCGCAAAAAATGCCTAATATCGGTAAATATAATGCTCGTATCGGATCGATTTGAAAAAACTGGTATAGCCTCACCCTTACTGGAAAGCAGCCTCGTCTCCAGTCGACCATGGCGAGCGGTCAAATGTGACGTCACCGGTTGAGCTGAACGGGAAGAGGTTCCCAACCTCGTTCCCAGGGTCTCTCTTCTTCACGTCCCTCGCTCCCTGGGACGTAAAGAGGAGAGACCCTGGGAACGAGGTTGAGACGCTCCAAGCCCCCATAGACAAAATCGGTTACTTCGAAAAGCGCGTTGTGGGTCTGGAAGAAAACCCCAGTCCCGCGACACTGGAAACGAAGACCTCAAGGAAAAAGGATGAACATGAAGCTGATGGTAGATATCAGGCTAAACAAACAGCTTCTTATCTCATATCTCTTATACTCATATTACTCATATTCAGACTGTCTTTTCTGTTTGCTTTCCTCCGCATGAATTGCAGGTCATTATCAACCGATCGGATTTCTCCCCGCGGGAGCAAGAAATATTCAAATCAAAGAAATAAGTGGGTTTAAAAATTATTTGGGTGAGTGACTTAGGATTAGTTCAGGATTGTAACACTTGCGAGTCCATCGGCTTTGATGATAAGCCCTCTCGCGTTCCGAAAAAATGTATTTACCTCATTAAAAGTGCAAACTATTGAGGTAGTTTGAGGATGCGTTAAATTAAAAATAAAATTAATGACTTAAAGGCAGTTTACGCCTAAACATGGTATTCTTTTAACATACTGAAGCTATCAATTATCTGCACCAGGAAGTAGTCTTCACAGGAGCGTATACCGATCGTGATCATGAGTTTTTTCCTATTACTTGCAGCGAGTCTCTTATGTTATGTTTTGAGAATCAAACGTAGCTAACATTTATCAATGTTGTTCATACCTAAAGCAATGATGACCACCGGAGGCAGAGATTTGCTCAACATGGATTTCCGCATTAAACCGCGAACCTTTAGCTTCGTGGGCGCCGGTACAAGGTTCAAATACACTCGCGATGGACTAAGAAGAGAGAGAATCACTGCACAAGGACCTCTGACCGAGAATGTTGAACTGCTGGTGAGATTAACATTGAAGATTACTAATTACCTCTGTATGTTTCCTAAAACCGCGAGCTGCTTGTAATCTGTCAAGCCGCCAAATAGGTCATTTTACAGTTGTGTGCTTAGTGACCTGGCCTTGGATTGGAAGCGAGGCTGGGGGTGACCTTGTTTTGATACAAACCTCACTGTTTTTTATATGTAAATGCAAACTAGTTTGCATAAGAACAGCATGATCTACATATGAAAAGCAGTGAGGTTTGTATCAAAACAGGGTCACCCCCAGCCTCGCTTCCAACGCCAAGTCACTAAGCACACAACTGTAAAATGGGCTATTGTCTTAGCTTACAAAAATATTATTTGTTCTTCAGACAGCCAGTTTTATTTCCCCTGAATAACTTATTTTAGGGCTATCCCCCTTGTATTTCACAGAATCAGTTTGGGAATTCATAGGTCACGTAATGTTCATTGGCTGAAGGTGTTACAAAAGCTTAATAACTTGTATTGTTGTTTACGTAGTTGCCGGCAATTTAGGTGCTAGGTTTTTCAATTTTTCTCCTGCACGTACCTTAGAATTTGCATGGTAGCCTTGTATGCTAATTTATGTCGTTTTTTAGATGAGATATGTTTTAGCCTGTCAGCGTAAGGCTCAAGATTTTTGTTCGTTTTCATTTCGGCGGTAAGGATTCACCTTTTTGAACCATTCACGAATTTGATATTGGTACGGCTGGATGTAAAGTGTTCTGTAAACGGCCGCGCTCATTGATATCATGTAATTCCGTTACAGAAGGAGTCCAAGAGAAAAAGATTGAAATCAATCGAGATGAATTATAACCTGTGATATTTCTGTTACTTAAGTATTTGGTTCAGTCCTGGAAGGAAGAGTACCAGGTCAGGATCCGTTACCTCGTCCCCAATCCCCAACCGGAAAAGATCACGGATACAGGATTTGTGCGCAGCCTGGAACATAAGCAAGTCAGTTTCAAATGGATTCGGCGCTCATTGGGTTGTTCTGAGAGCTGTGGAGGAGGTAGGTAGCAATTATAGGGCTTGAAGAAGGTTAATGCGTCTTAACGACACAAGCCTAAAGTTTTCATGTTCATTGTTCACACGTCCCTCTTATTTCCTATGTTCGTCGCGACGAGCTTTCCTCGGGAACAGTTTACCAAGCAAAGCGAAAACAATAGGGCATAGTCGCAGCGTAGCGTGTCCTCAAATATCAATCTCCCTGGAGGGGAGCGAGAAAAAGTGAGAGAAAAAAGGGGAACTTTTTCTCGCTAAACCCCCTCCCCCCCCCCCCCCCCCCACCCTTAGTTTCTATTCCAGCGTTACGAAGTTTCGAGCAGACATTTTGGCGAAGAAAACTTGAAATTTTCTTTGCAACTATATCCGAATTTCTGAGGTCCCCAAGGCCTTCCAAACGGATATCCACCAAAAATGAAGGGGTACCCCTCTTTCTGCTGCTTGAAAATTGGTGTATAACTCAATTGGAGTCCTCAAAACTAATAATTGTTTCAAAGAGTAATGCAGTAACGCTAAAAAAAAAGAAGAAGAAATAAATTGTATGAGAACTAACTGAAACCGAGTTGTCGGTGGAATATTTTTTTATACATACATAACAGGCTTTTCTTGTGTAGGTACTGAGCTGATTAAAGCAAGCTGTGTCCGCGCTGATGACCAAACTATGGTCAGCGATCACTTCTGTGGGACAAAGAGGCCTGGTGATGAAACTACTGAATGTAATACTCAAGAGTGTCCAGCGAGGTAAGAATATATGAAGTCCTCCTCTTTCCCTGGACAACAAGGAGTAAGAACGCGAACAGTGCAGAGAACGTGAACGTTTTATTTTTTTGAATTAAGTACAGCATGCAGTAGCTGTCTTTCTTTCTCTAGAAGTGAAAAAACGTCTTGTAGTGTTGCGCACTGTACTTGACAAAGGCTTTTTCGAGGTCTTTTTAACTTTGCAATGGTTTTCCGTTGAAACTGGCTAATCAAATCAAAGAATTGTGGAATATTAATGCGGACTGTCAATTTACGGGAAGCGAACCTGAAACATGACAGCCCTACCTCTCCCCATATGATGCAGTTTGATTTGTCAGTTGGCATGATAGCCATCAGAAAGTTTCAAAAAAGACGTCTAAAGTTGTTAATTTAAATGAATTATGATCTTTCTGAGGAGAGATTTGTGTGGAAGACTTGCTTTTTTAGCCTAGCAAAAGTCACACCGGTAACGGTTGTTGCGATACAGTTAAAGTACTTACAGTGACAAAGAGGGTGGAGACCCGTTCGTGTAAATAAACAACCTCATTCCCTGGCAAAAACGTCGGAAACTAAATAAATGTCTTACCTGAAAACAAGTCTTAGAAACAAATATTTCACAAAGTTTTGTTTGGTGGTTAAAAAAATCGCACTTCCCGTCTCAGTTCTCACTACTACACACTCACGGAAGCCTAAAGGAAACAACTACAAATAAACAATATTCTCATTTTTTATTATTCTCTAACCCTGCAAAAACGTCAAAAAAGGTTGCAAAAAAAAGAACAACAACAACAACAAACAAACAAACAAACCCGTCTGGTGAGCTTGACGCCGTCATACTGGTACATTTTATGCTTTGGTGGACATTTTTAGATGGAAAACCGGAGAATGGACCGACTGTTCCAAGAGTTGCAACGACGGCCACCAAGGGGAGAGGACACGGGAGGTTATTTGCACTGATGAGTCACATGGTATAGAGATTGAAGTAGAGAAATCTCGCTGCACGGGACCCAAACCCTCGACACACAAGACATGCGCAACACAGCCCTGCCCTGCCGAGTGGGTCACAGCGAAATCTGGCCCGGTAAGTACTTCGCTCGTAATCCAGACCTCGCGGGGTTAACCTGCTCTCAACAACCATCATTAATAAAGTTCAAAAAAAGGACAGCCTTTTTTTGAAACCTATGTGCCATCTTTTCGTTCGCGGAATCGCTTCCTTAGGCGGGTAGTCAAGGTCTAGACCGTATGTGTCGTGGATAGCTAGATCCCCGGACGTCGATAATTTTTGCAAAAAACATGTTTTTATGAGGTTTTTTTTTTTCCAATTCAAGGCTTTTGTTTTTGTTTTGTTTTGTTTTTTTATTTATTTATTGACAATACAATCCATTACATTGCCATACATACAATACAAATATACAATAGTTAATAGTAATAATAGCTAACAATAGTTAATAATAATAGTTTTACAACACCGCAATTAGTGCCAGGCAACTTCTTACATTTTATTTTTTTTCCTGTTATTTCCACAGTTACACAGTTACAGTTTACATGTAGTACGTAATTTAACATAACTGTGGACTTGATCTTTAAAGAATCGTTTCCTCAAACATTCTCCATTTTTTCCTAAACGAATTGGTCTTATTCGATTTAAGAGAAATGTGCCTTTCAGTTTGATATTTATTTAATAAAATTCTCTTAAAGTGGCTAAAAGATGGTTTCGTTTCTTTACACCGGCAAGTCCACAGATACGTTTTTCCTAAAATAAATATATAGTTTTGCAGATCCATCTCCTCCTCTAAGAACCCTAAAATAATCTCACAATATTTCTCCAATATTTCTCCAATAATTTCCAATTCAAGGTTGTCGCTGTAAGTCGATACCCATTCCGCTATAAATCTGCCTGGCAGTCGAACGAAAGCTTCCGGCTAGGAGAAAAAATAAATAAATAAATAAATAAATAAAATAAATAAAAAAGAAAAGAAAAGAAAGACAACGAAAAAATGGGGGAGGGGAAAATCTATTTTTTGCTCCCTCTTCCCGGAAATTTTCTTTTTGCATCTGACACTCGCTTGGAAAGGGAACTACTGCTACCGCAAAAGCTAAACGTTATACTGAAATCTTCCCTTCTTCTTTTTTAACTTGCAGTGTTCGTCTACGTGTGGGAAAGGTGTGCGAAAAATTGAAGTGGTCTGCGTCAAGAAAACGGAATCCAACCTGAAAAAAACAGTGGATGAGAAAGAATGCAAAGGAGATAAGCCTCCGACCATGGCATCGTGTGATACCTGGATACCTTGTTAATGACTCAACTTGTTACTGTGGCTACACATTGAACAGACGAGCTTGAAACAACAACGATGGTTCTATTACTTGCTAACAAATCTTATACAACCTTTTTAACTTTTTTTTCACATGCCACTAGGTCGTTACCTAACCCGAAGTGGACTGCAGCATGCGCTTGAACGATAACTTAATACAATATGTAGCTAGGGAAGAACAACATTTTTCAATTTTGTAACTATTTTAAGTTGCCCGCAAAATCACCAGAATGATGGTAAAGTTACCAGCGCTTACTTCTACTACTTGTGGAAAGGAATGAAATAAAAAGTGTGAGCTAATAAAATTTTGCAAATAGACAATTGCTCCTGGATTAGTCCACATCAGACTAAAGAAAGCAAATCCACGCATTGAGGAATACCACATTCCGTAACTCTAACGCGAAGTTATTACCATTTACAATAGCACACAATTTTTATCTCGCTTCCTTGTTCAATAACAGTGAGGGTACTTTACTAAATAAAGTGTGATCATGCGATGCCTATTCACGTGTTTTTATACGTAGTTTGCGATTTGTTCTTAGACCAGTCTAACATTGACCAGCCACTGAAACAAGAACCATATCCTTTGAAAACTGACCGAGCCCACGAAGACTTCAGTGAATAATGAAATTGCTACAATGGTAACAATGCATCATTCTGGAGATCGACCTGACGTAACAACATTCGAATAATCTTAAACTGTGCTACCATAAAACTCAAATATAGTTTGCAACCGATTGATAGCTAAAGTAAGCAACGATTAATACCTATTCTGAAATACAGTATACAACAACATTTCATCGCTTACAAAAACCTTAAGACCACAACATATATAAAGTGGCCGTTCAAGTTGAAAAACTAAAACCTAACAGTTATGAAAAGACTCGTGTTCTTGAAATTTATAGGAGTACATTCATTTTACCTACTGTTCCCAGTATTCAAAATACTCCTCTCTCTCCTATACCCGCCAACGTGCTGCTTCTAGCAATTTGGTCTCCCGCCTTGTCTCCTCTCAAGTTTTATGCTTACATATTAGTAGTTTTAGTTATTAAGCATTTTTTTATATAAATAATTTAACGAGGGATCCGCTGTAATTGGCTACGCTGTAGTGGTCTCCCTGCCTAATTATTATATCTTTGGTATTTGTTTTTTTTTTTGTTTCTATTGTTTGTTTCCATTCTGTTTGTATTTTAGTTAGGCGAAGCTAAATAAATAAATACAAACGTGCACTATGAAATAGAGCATTTTTACCTCTGGGGAAAAAATGCTTCTCAGGTTACAATGCCAACAAGAAACATGAAACATGTCAGGAAACGCACCAGCAGTTCCTTATTTACTTGCGTCTGTTGGCTGCAAATCTCATGTCGGGAGTGCCATCCTTCTTAAGTGGACCACAAGAACTCGACCCTTCATAGCTAATTCCAGAAAAAGACGATCCAGCGCTGTAGCTTGAGTCGCCATACGAGGAGGGACAACCATAGACCGACCTGTTTGCAGCATACCTCATGTCGGGAGTTCCATCGCTCTTAAGTGGACCACAAGAACTCGACCCTCCATAGCTAATTCCAGAAAACGACGATCCAGCGCTGTAGCTTGAATCGCCATACGAGGAAGGACCACCATAGACCGACCTGTTTGCAGCATATCTCATGTCAGGAGTACCATCGCCCTTAAGTGGACCACAAGAACTCGACCCTCCATAGCTAATTCCAGAAAACGACGATCCAGCGCTGTAGCTTGAATCGCCATACGAGGAAGGACCACCATAGACCGACCTGTTTGCAGCATACCTCATGTCAGGAGTTCCGTCGCTCTTAAGTGGACCACAAGAACTCGACCCTCCATAGCTAATTCCAGAAAAAGACGATCCAGCGCTGTAGCTTGAATCGCCATACGAGGAAGGACCACCATAGACCGACCTGTTTGCAGCATACCTCATGTCAGGAGTACCATCACGCTTAACTGGGCCACAGGAAGTTGATCCCCCATAGCTACTTCCACTGGAAGGCGAATTGGAGCTGTAGGTTGAACTGCTGTAGCTACGTCGAGAAAACGACGATCCGGAGCTGTAATTTGAACTGCCAGATGAGAAAGAACTGCCAGTGGTCGACTTGTTTGCAGAATACCTCATGTCTGGTGTACCGTCTCTCTTCCGTGGGCCATAAGCACCTGAACGAGAAACACTTCCACTAAGAGATGATGGAGAGCCACTGGATGAATACCCTGAGGACATTGGGCTGGCATGGGGTGACTTGTTTACAGCATACCTCATGTCTGGCGTTCCATCCCTCTTCAGTGGGCCTGCATAAGCGGATGACTGAGCCACTGAGCTGCTTGTTTGTGGAGAAGCTGATCTGCAGGATGGTTTGTTAACAGCAAAACGCATGTCCGGTGTACCATCTTGTTTCACAGGCCCTGAAGCACTGACAGGAGAAGGAGACTTCGCAGCTGTTGTTTTGTTGACTCTGAAGCGCATGTCTGGCGTGCCATCTCTTTTGAGAGGAACAGTTTCTACCTGGGATGCACTGTTTTGGGAAGATGACCCCTTAAAGGCTTCTTTATTCACTTTAAAACGCATATCTGGGGTACCGTCTGTTTTAAATGGACCTTCTTTTCGCGTAGCAACGACTCCTTTCTGTCTGGTATCTTTGTTGACTCTAAAGCGCATATCTGGGGTGCCGTCTCTTTTCAATGGACCTTCTTTTCGCGCAGCAACGACTCCTTTCTGACTGGTATCTTTGTTGACTCTAAAACGCATATCTGGGGTGCCGTCTCTTTTCAATGGACCTTCTTTTCGCGTAGCAACGACTCCTTTCTGCAGGGTATCTTTGTTGACTCTAAAGCGCATATCTGGGGAACCATCCTTCTTATTGAGTCCCAACGATCGCCTGTTTTCTCTCAACCTCAAATCAGGGTTTTCGTTCTTACTGATGCCCCAAGGTGGAGTCTGCTTGGTCAATTCCTTCACACCATCGTCGCTGTTACGTGTTGACCTCAAGGTGGGCATTTCTGCTTGAAAATCTAGCAACTGTTGCAGCAGCATTCTTTCGATTTCTTTGTCATCGCCTCGCCATGGTTCAACTCTTGGGATGCTCTCACGTTGGTCGGTTGCCTGAACTCCATCAAAAGCACTCCGTTCAATAGGTGCTTGAATTGCTAACTTTGCATGAGCATCGTGAACAGCTTGCAAGCATTCCACGCATTTTTTCACAAGACGATCTTCTGCCACTTCACGCAAAAATTCCAGACTTGTATTCTCTAGCCGAACGCATTTCAGGAGATCACAAAAGTAGGATGAGCGGCCTTTTTCGTCCGCTTCCACCCAAGTAGCAACGGCAGAGAACACATCTTTGACGCAAAGATTGTCGTCCTGTATAATTTCTTTCAGGTCTTCACACATGAGCTCAAGGAATTCATCTTCTTGGCAGACGCTGATGAAATTTGCCACAATGAAGTTCTTGGCTTCCTTTTGAAGATCGCTGGTGTATTCACAATCGTTCTCCCGCGTGACCCACCAAATGCCGACTGCATTATACGAAGTCATCCTCGAGGTAAGCCAATCACAGCAGGCTCCGGCAAGCGACGGGATTTCATAACAGCATGCTGCATTTAACAAATCGACCACGTTTTCTCCTTCCAGTGTGACTTCACCTGTGTATATGTACTCTATGAGATCCCCCAGCGTGTTGGATGTGACCTCTTTCAGGCGATATTTGGTCCCCGCTTGAGCAAACAAGTCATTGGACAAGATGTCTTTCAACACTGGGGAAGCTGCTGCGATTATTGGCCCGTGTACTGTAAACTGAGTGTCGCCCTCCTTATCTTCCAAAAACGTAGTGGCCAACTCGGATTTTCGGAACATGTCGTGTAATTGAGACAACACATCTTCGTGATGCTTCGACAAAACGGACATCCGCTGATCTCTTTGTTGTCCACACAACTGTGCGAGGGAGTCGATGCAGTACCTGCTGGCGACCCGTTGGAGGCCACCTACTATTCCTTCATCTAAAGGAATCTCTGACTTGTAGAAGAAATCGCGGAAGGCCTTAAGCTGATCTGGAGTCATGTCGCCCAGTGAAATGACTCCTGACATGCAATCAAAGTGCTTCCCTGTGAGACTGTGTTTGAAAGTCGGGCTGCAAGCTGCGAGCAGTATGGAATGGAACGGTTCTTTAAGGTCATTCGATTTGATGCTTACGACCACATCAGTGAGCATTCCTCCTTGACCTCTTTCGGTTGCCTGCATCTTGGCAAGGTTACTCAACAACAATCTGGCATGCTGGTCTTTGTTAAATGAGTAAATCACTTTTCCTTCACCCAGATCCTTTCTTCCACTCACGGGTAAGTCAAGTGGTGCGTGCTGCAAAGCCATTTTACTGAAGACAAAATCAAAAAGTTGAAAACAGACATGTTAATCAGTCTGCTTCCTTCATATCGAAAGTTGAAAGTCATTACCGTACCGTTTCTGGTTTAACAGCTTTTGATGCCATTGGCTTTCTTGTTTATAAACAAATACCCTTCTGGACTAATTCAGCTGTAAATCGGAGTAACCGCGTTGTAATGTAACAAAAAGCTAACTTGTACTAGGTTTCTTTATCCGTGTTGAACGACAATATACATATCTGGGCTGTTGCTGCAAGTGGTATCTGTGCACGTGCGTTCTACGGACGGAATAGAGGATTTCGTTCAGATCCCGAGAAAAAAATTACAAACAAATGTATCAAAACTGACAGCGTACATAACCGCACGAGTTGATCGATTCTAGGTTTGAAAAACGTCGGGGTATATTAAACTTAATGGTGGTTCATGTCATGATCGGTGGAGGGTATCTTATTCCAAGGCTGAGAAATAAGACCATTGTTAGAAATCAGTTTCTGTTTCAGAGAAAGTGAAAGCGGAATTAAATTTTGCATGTTCTTTCATCTCGCAAAATGAAAATTTCAGAGAAATAAATATTAGCAAAGCAAGTCACATCTTGTAATTGTCGTTTGTTTTTTTCCCATAAAAAAACACTTTAAACAAACGATCCTTCGATTCGTTAGCTCGCCGCTAAAACATCTCTTCGAGGCCCAGTTCAGACGCCGAACTTTTCATGAATACATCTAGACATCCCCCTCAATCTTCCCAGTGTTTTATTGGATTTTCAATCTCTTACTGGAAACCCATTTCTGAGTATGCTTTTGCTCATCCTATGGTTATGTATTATTTTATCATATTTGGTTAAAAACAGTATGGCTCGCGTCTCCAACGGAACATGAAAAGAAGAGGTGGGAAAGGTGGAGGCGCCGGGCGGAAGAAATCGCCTGCGTTGGCCAATATAACGAAAGAAATCAATCAAAAACACTGGAGAACAAATCTCCACTATATATATTTGGAAAATCGCATTTTCTCAACCTGGCGAAAGCTTCGTCCGGAGGGAATCTTCGTAAACGATTCGAACTTCGCGTCATAGCTACTTGGTTTGGAGCTCAGACGAAGACAAGCTTCGGTACACAGTCGATTATCTCCTCGACAAGGAAAACCAGTATTAGAGCCTTGTTTTCTACGGGCCGAGCAAGCGTTCTTGTAATGACATGGGATTAGATAACGGAGAAGTTGTAGAAACGAAATTATAATAAACGCAAAATATATGATTGAAAGCAGAAATAAAACTTACCGGTAGTTTCGCTACAAAGTCGTTTCGCCACACTGCAGTTCAGGCGATTCGCTAATATTTGAACTCAATTTGCTTCTTATGCAAACACTGTGAAACGTAGAAACAGCTAAGATAATTTTTCCCACGACCGGATACCGAAATAAACAATTAAATGATTCTTCGACTTCAGAGGTATTCCTAGAAGTTTGGCTTTCCCTGGACAAGTCCATCAGTAAATTTTCCATGGTATCAAGAAAATGAGTGTTCTAATATGACATTAGGTCTATAATCACTATAATAATTTTGACTGGCAAACACTGCGACTCGACAAGGTTTGTTTAAATTTTTCAAAGGATGCGCTTCTCAGCGCGAGACTTGCGGATGAAGTATGATATGCAAATCAGCTAAGAAATGGTATCTAATGCGCATGTGCACCAGGTGGCTGTGTCCCTTTAATTAGCCGAACTTTTACTTGAAGCAAAACCAATCGAAATGTCAGCGGTTTTATTATTATTATTATTATTATTATTATTATTATTATTATTATTATTATTATTATTATTATTAACGCATTATGAAATACGTTATATAGAGAATAATACACGGGCGCGCGGAGATATGGAATTTATCTTCGAGTATTCACATCGATATTGAACGAGTGAGCACAGCCGCAACGAGTGAGATATCGAATGTGAACACGAGAAGATAAAATTCCATATCTCCAAGCGTCCATGTATTATTCTGTTTATTATATAAACAAGAATCAGCCATTCCATAAACGAAAACCATGTCATACAGTCGAAAACCCGGTGAATGTATTTCATTGTTTAAAATACTCCAGTGAAAACTCGGAGCTTTACAAAGTACAGTAAAAATAAACGAAAACGTAAACGAAAGTGCAAGTTGCTATGGCAACAAAAGATTTCCTGATTTCTGATTGGCTGATACACGTAAAAATATCGTATTTTTACATGTGAAAATATATGGATTTTCTCAGAGGCAGAAATCCTAATAAAACAATGGTGTTTATATAATAAAATAATTTATGCATTAGGTTCGGCTCACGACGTCTGAATCAAAGGCGTTCCAAAGCCGACATTTCCGGCTGAGCCGTTCCAAATTGAAACAGCCGTTCTTAACTGATTCAGACGCCGAACTTTTCATGTACTTAATTCGAGGTATTAGGTTCAGCTCAGGAAAAGTTCGGCGTTTGACCCGGCACTAACCTAGCTAAAATCGTTTTATAATCCTCTCCTTCCAAAGTAATGCGACGGATTTTCTTTATCCTGTAGATTTATAACTAAACCAAAGCTTTTACAAACACGTCGGCACTCGTTAAAAATGTTCCTCATTAGTTCAGTCACATTTTCAGCTACATTTAACCGAATGAGCAGGAAAACATGAACTTTACGGTAACACTAGGTGATTTTTTTACTGCAGAAAGTGAAAGCGGAAAAACCCCACAAAAAGCTACAAAATGAAAGCCAGATAAAACAGTATTAAGAAAACACCTTGCACCTTGTAATTCTCGTTTGGTTTTTTACGATAAAAATTTTGATTAACAAAACGAACCTTAACGTTAAACGACTGTATCTGGACGTGCAAAATGAGGGCGTGAGAACATGAACTTTGCATCAATTTTTTACGAACCACGAAAACTCACTTCTCCTTCCCGCATCCAAGTTCCTTCGTTCGCACGTGGATATGAAATTCGATCTGGCTTTCACAGAACGTGTTTGTCGGTCATTTCAGAGCCATTTCAAGTTTGCCGGGTTTAGATTCCCTATTATTGCGACGCTGTTTTTTTATCTGCTTCAAGCTGTTGATATTGCAATTGTTTTGAACATGAAAGGCCAAGCTTTAAATCCTTTAAATCCTAATGTATCGCCAAACTGGTGCATTTATTGCGGACAGCAATCGCACCGACTCAATTGTTCGATCGATTAGACTGAAAAGTAATCATTCCCATGCCTAAAAAAAGACATCAAAACAACCTATCCTTACCTGACAGTTTCGACAACGAACCTCCAACGTTGAAAAACAAGCGTGTACGACTGTTGTGATTCCGAGAATGGAGTACGCGCACCGAGCTATCGAATTCTCCGAAAGTGCGCGAGCCCGCGAAACTTCATACGGGGTATCTGAGTGCACCAGCACGTCACTCTCAAGTGATTGCGTGACAAATTTAAGAAACAAACAAAGAAAAAAATCCAAAATTGGGGTCACCTGGTATTTATTAGGGATAATTGAAGGGGAAACGTGACGAGTTTTGATCTTTTTTGGTCAAAAAGGTAGCAACAATACCTGCACATTCTAGAAAATAGAGAGAAGGAAATCAAATGAATTCTGATTGAAAGGAACACTGACGGCGTACTTTTAAATGTTACTGGACATTTTTCAGTAAAAGCCGATCTTACCCAGCTTAGGAAATATCGCAGCCTTTGTAACCATCAAATAAATCACGTAGGTGTTGAACCCCTGCTGTTCTTTCGAATAAGAAATGAGTTTCAGTTTGTAAAGGCGCGAAAAGTAATTACGTGGTCGGTTCCGTCTTGTTTACACACGCAGGCAAAAAACCGCTCGAGTACTTTATCCAACTGCTCAGGACGAACCGTCTCAGGGTTTTTCTCAAGGCCATTTTCATCGGCCAGTTCTCAGAAACCCTCACCCAGTTAATTGTGATCTTTCGCGTGTTTAGGTTTTTCTGCAACTTCTTTCATCCCTAACATCATATCTCTAAACCTGGACGCCATCTTGGCACTGAGATATTGCCATAGTAATTTTGTAATTTCACATTTGAAATTATAAATTAACGCTGAAATTTTGCGCCAAAAGTAAGGAGTAATTTGTCACCCATGATATTAGAGCTGACAACCGGGATTGAACCAATGACTAGAAATGCATTATCCGAGGCTGAGAATTTAATAATTAATTATAGCCAACTTGGCGCTGCGCACCTAGTTGTGCATCTATCTTGTCATATGCAACGCACACTCGTAGAATAATAATTGTTAAATATACTGAATTATTCAACAACAGAGGTGCTTTCTATTTAACCAAAATTTTCGGTTGGAAGATACTGCCGGAAACTTTCCGTGTCAAGTGGAAAGGCATTTTTTCGTTCGTTCCGGCAACTTCCAAACACATTGATAGATAAAAAAAAAACTTACGTGGTGGTACAAGAAGAGAACAACGTGGAAATAAAAAATTTGTGCAAATGAAACGAAAATTTCTCTTCTGACCTAATGGAGGGGAAGAAGTGACCAATATCCGCGCGTACTATTTGCAATTTAACCGGCTGAACCGAAACATTTTGGCTTAATGGCAAACGCCCTGGGTTAGCAACGAGTTAGCTTCACTAATTTATCTTTACCGCTTGATCATACAAAATTATAGGCGTCTTTAATTGCGCGCCTGCCTAATAAAACCAACTGATAACTTAAAGCCTAAATTAGAGACTCTCCGTCATGAAGCGTTTGTGAATAATGAAAAAATGATCACTGACCACTGTCGCCGGTTGTATGTCTGTTCATTTCTCAGCCCAAGATAATCACCTGTCAGCTTACATAAATAAATTTTTAACAGTTTCCAGCTGAGCCTAAACGCTTTGTTTACTTGAAAACGAAAATAGTTTTGTATAAAATTGACGCTGTTTCGTGACATTAGTAAAAGTTGTTCGGTTCACCTGCTAAAAATCTATACCTTGGAAAAACATCCACTTTGAAGCCCCGCAGCTACAGAAATTAATAATACAGCTGATGCTAATTCGCAAAAAAAAAAATGTATTGCTTTTGTCCATTTGACTCGCGGTGACAAAATTAAGCAAGATTGTCCATCTTTAATTATATTTTTTTAATTTATACCTTGGTGTCACCTTCCGCTTCGAAGAAGAACAAAACTATGGCTCGTTGCGCTTACTACCTCTCAGTTTACAATTTGGAAGCTGAAAGAAAATGCAACAATAAAAGAAAGGGCAAAAATATAAACTCACTTCTCTTAATGGAGAGTTTAAAGGCAGGGGTTGCGTTTATTTGACTGTATTCTGCAATAAGAATAAAGGAAATGTTCTTTAGACAACACTTTTTACGATCGCAATAATTCTTCACTTGCTCGACGACCCACTTTCACGATCGAGTGGAGACTGGAGAGCGAAAAGTAAGAGCCGGCGCTTTCGCGGAAACTGGAGCGAGTGAAATATCACGAGGAGCGCGGGCAACGTTGAAAATGCTCTTCCCGTCGTCCCTCACTCCCTTTGACCGCGCCTGCGTTGGCGTCTGGGTTGGGATTATCGTAGTTCATTAGTGTGCTCTCTTTTGATTGTGCTTCATTTGGGTTTCACGTCTGGGGGGCTAATCTAGAGGTTGTGGGTTCCAATTCCCCTGAGGTCCGTCAAATCTTTCACCTCTCCAAACTGAACAATATTTTCTTCACAGGGCTAGCAAGCCAGGGGAACTATTAGGACAATAGTTCTAAAAAATTTCATTCCATATCTATAGTAATAACTGGCCTTACTGATTGTATGCACTGAAATTTGGATCCAAACACTGAACAAGTGCCAAGGGTGCGCTCAATTGAATAGGAATAAGTGAAATACACTTCAGATATCACTTTTTGAGAAATGGTTTATCTTTAATATCCTATAATTATTTCTAATACCGGAAATTTTGTGTTCTAATAGCCTTTCATTCCCAGTTTGGGGGATTTGCAGTGACCGCCCTAAACATTACTACAGTTGAACCTGTATTTTTTTCATACTTTAGGTGTGGTCAGCTAATAAGTTATTGATGTCAGAAATGCAAAAAAAATTGGGGGTCACCGACTTCGTTTCAGAGATACAGCGCTGGAAAAATTTCTTGATTTGGAAAAGTTGGGCCTTCGTAACTCAAAATGATCTCCACAGTTTTAAGTTTAAAATATTCAAGATGAGTAACTGGAGACAAACTATTTTAGTCAAATTTTATCTAAGCGTATATGTTTCGTAAATTAGTCCAACTGGTGTCATCCCTGTAATTAAATGTAGCCCTTAAAGAGGACATTCGCGATCGTCACACAGACAAAAATGAGTGTAATTCGATGGCGTGTGGACAGAAAAATAGAAAATAATCAAACTTCTGCCCCATAGATTTTTTTCATTTTTCTCTAAAACGTAGACAATCGATAAAGAAAGTGATCAATTGAAAAAAAGTGGGGTCACCAGACATCTAAGAGAGTTATAATGAAGACAAGCTAGCCGCTGTGGTGACAGATTCCAAAGTCACGTTTTTGCGTGACAGGTCAGAGAAGCACTGGATCCTAAACAGGGATATCTATCCCATCATGCACAGCTCACAATGATTGCTCGAGTCAATGTTTTCGTTCGAGTTTGACGTCAAAACTCTGATCGGTTAAGTTGTTTATTGTTATTCTACCTTCAAAACTTATACAGCTGTTTAGCCAATGCCAAGAAAATGCATCTATAGCCGTTAGCGAGGCGAAAATGTGAGAAGTGAGCTAATTTATTTACCTAGAATGGGTATGTGGAGATTGATTGTACACGGGATTGGTGATCAATAAAATTGCTCTCTTGAGACTTTCTCGTTTACTATCAAAACTTAAAAAAGCTTAAAGGTGACTTCGTTTGACGAATAGACTACATAAAGTATTGCATTTCAATTATTTTGTTATATCGAGAGTCAAGTAAATATATAAATCTCTTGGCGCGAAATACCCGCAGGTATCAACGCCTTTTCTTGGACTTTTTGTTGCAACCTTAACCCGTCTAATCGTTTCACGTCGAGTTTTCGGTTTTAAAACAGTGCAACGGAAATGAATTTCCCTCTTTTCCCCTTTTTAATGCTGTCACATCGGCCGACATGTGTGTTTACCTTCGTGTATCGTCAACCATGAATTGCGCGTGACATTGCGTGGCGTGAGCGTTACTTGCGCACTAAAGATGCGCTTAAACAATTAGCGCGAAGCAGTCACTCTCGAGGAATGGCTAAGTTTACAGGTTGCACAGAATATATGTCAAATACAACAAAAACTGACGACATTTTATATAACATTTGGTAACGTAGTGTACAGTTTATGCACAAAATCGCTCCCAAAATCACTTCCTTTGCTAACTGCAGCCAAAAAATTGCTATGACAAAGGATCACATTGGGGGTAGGCTTTGTCCTTCATTCAGTACTCCGCTTGTTGTAACCAGAGTCAACTGACTAGAATCTCCAGCATCAGTACTATGTATTCCGTAAATAAATTCGTTGTTTTTAACCGGCTTCCTTTAATCAGCAAATGTATTTCCAAACTGACACTTTATTAATGGTGGTTTGTAAAAATTTCTCTCTCTTCTTTAACCTTTCTTTTAAAACTCTTCCGACTGCATAAAAATTCAACCTTACTTGCCCCTACGCCTCGGTGATTCCCAATATTTTCTTTACTGTGCTTTTCATAATTTGACGAATTTCTCGATATCGCCAACAATACACGAGGGGATTCAACGAAGAATTGAGAAGAATCAAGAAATGTGTAGCGACATATGGTGCCAAAAGAGAACTTCGATGACCGCTATTTCCATAAAACATTAAAACGCAAAAATATGGAAGATAACAGATAACAAAAACAACATAAATAAACAGAGCATTAAAGGCGGACTTCTTCTCTCGGTGTAGCTCCATTTCTTGATGATTCGCCTGTTGAAGTTGACTTTGTATTTGGTTCTGGTGATATCTCACAACTTTGTAAATACGAATATATGCCACGGTTGTCAAGAGAAATCCAATCCATCCTACGGCCGCTGCTACCATGCCATAGTGCTTTGTAAGTGAAATGATTATAGAGGAAGCAACACCACTTGTCAGCCATAAAGACACCAAAGCGACAACGACCCGTCTTGAAGTGACAAGTTCATGATATCGCAGATGAAGAGAAACAGCGAGAAGTCTATCGACAGCAATGACGGTTATATTAAGAAACGATGCACAAGAGAGAAAAAACATAGGTAAATAACAAATTGTTAAAACTGTTGGACAGAGGAAGCCGAAGTTATAATTTTGATTCGCCGTCATCTTCCACATCACCGCCATTATGACACCGCGCATTAGCTGTGAAAACAGTCCAACAGCAAGATCTGAAAACGCGAGGCTTAGGAAAGTCTTTTTCAAATTAGCCGGCATCGATGAAGCTTTCCAAATGGCGCGAATAACAAGAAAATTTCCAAGAGTCGCCACGAGCGAGAAGATAAAGTTTAAAACACAAAGAGTGAACATGAATGTTGAATGCTGGTGAACGAGTTGTACCAGTGCCTGCAACTTTTCGTCGCAAAACTGGCTAGCCATGTCGAACTAGAATCATACAGAACGATCAGTCCTTTGATTTCAATTTTGGCGATTTTACATTCGCGATTTCCCAACTTTCAGTATCATTGGTAGATAAAAAAAAAACTTACGTCATGACACAAGAAGACAAGAAAGTGGAGATGAAAATTTTGTGCAAATGGGACGAAAATTTCCCTTCTGACCGATTTGAATGGAAAAAGTGAAGTACCTCAGAGGGTCGTCCATTTGTTACAGGAACTTTCCGTCTGATATCCGCGCGTACTATTTGCATTTCAACCAGTCGAACTGAAAATTTTGGCTTCATGAAAAGCGCCCCAGGTTAGCAACGAGTTAGCTTGACTACAACTGAAAAGCGTGATATTTAGCATTGTGATAAATAATATATTACAGACACTCCATCATGAAGCATTTAATGAATAGTGAAAAAATGATCACTGACGCCAGTTGTATGTCTGTTTATTTCTCAGCCCAGGATAATATTACCTTTCAGCTCATGAATAAATCTTCAACAGCTTCCAGCAGAGCCCAAACACTTATAGCTTTGTATAAAATTGACGCTGTTTTGTAACATTAGTAAAATTTGTTCGGTTCACCTGCTAAAAAAAATATATATACCTTGAAAAACATCCACTTTGAAGCCCCGTAGCCGCTGCAGATCAAAATAATACAGCCAATGCTAATTCGCAAAAAAACTATTGCATATGACTCACGGTGACACAATTAAGCAAGATGCCGGTCCAAGAATTAACGTCCATCTTTAATTTCATTTCTTTAATTTATGCATTGGTCTCACCTTCCTTTTCGAAGAAGAAGAAAACTACAGCTCATTGTGTTTAGTACCTGTCAGTTTACAATTGCAAGCTGAACGAAAATGCAACGGTTAAAGAAAGGGCAAAAAATAAATTCACTTTTCTTAATCGATGGTTTGCATTTAACGTCATGGCGGCAATGTTGGTGTACAGGAACAATAAATTTTCTCCTCTGGGAGTTCACTGCCATTTTTATGCAAACTATGTGAGCAAATTTTCTTTTGTTTTGACCACCACCATGGCGGTAACGTAATCCACCTATATAAACGGATTGTCCTTCAGTCAGTACTCCGCTTGTTGTAGCCAGAGTCAACTGACTAGAATCTCCAGTATCAGTACTATGTATAGTCTGAAATGTCAGCCGTCTCTCCCCCCCCCCCCCCCTAACCCACAGGGGGCGCCCCTGTGGGTTAGGGGGAAGAGACGGCTGACATTTCAGACTATACTATGTATTACGCAAATAAATTCGTTGTTTTCAAATAAATAAATAAATAAATAAATAAATGGGAATTTCAGTGGCACATCCACAGAGTGGCTATTCGTCCACTGTTTCCAGGTCGAATTGGAATTTGGAAATGTTGGTTTTTGTGGAGGGAGGAAAACCGGAGTACCCGGAAAAAGACGAACGGAGCAGGGACGAGAACCAACAACCGGCTTCCTTTAATCAGCAAATGTATTTCCTGGCTTTCCAAACTGACACTTTATTAAATGGTAGTTTGTAAAATTTCTCTCTCTTCTTTAACCTTTCTTTTTTAACTCTTCCGACTGCATAAAAATTCAACCTAACTTGTCCCTAGGTCTCGCTGATACCAGTTATTTTCTTCACTGTGCTTTTCACAATTTGACGTCCTATTGACTCCAGGGCCGTAGCCAGTACGAGGCAAACCGAGGCACTTGCCTCAGTCATTGTTGACAAATTCACAAACAGTTAAATAAGTAAAAAAAAATTGTTAACGCAACATGATATTATGTTGAATGATAACGCGAATGAGGCAGTGCCCTGAATGACAGATGAGGAAAATTAAGCAAAAATTCATGCTAACCAGGCAGCGGCTTTCCAAAGAAAACTGCCTTGTTTTCATGTGTTTTTCCGCCATTTCTCGAGTCTTCTGTCTTCTCTGATCTGAGTTAGAAAAATCTATCAAAATGCGGCGTTCTATCAACAGCTTTTTTCAAAGAAAGTGTAAAGTAGTTGCTCTCATAACATGCTTTTAGTTCTTCTCAATAATCGGACCAAAATTCAACCTTGTTTTGGCATTACTAGTATTCAGCGAAGCAACCTGGTCTTTCATTCCATCTAGTAGAGATAGTGGTGTCAGTGAAGAAGCCACCGGAGATGATCGGAGAGACGTTGTAGAGGCAAAAACCGGACAGGCGGCAGCGCCACTAAGTACAGGAAGCTGTTCGTGCGAGCGCAGGTCAAACACTCTCCACAGGTTGAAGACCTGGTGCCGTTCATCGATGGGCTCTTACAGGCTGAATGGCCTTGCATAAGCCGATGTCCACAGCGAAATCCCTGTGGACTCGCTAAGGCCTCTACAGCGGTGGGATGCTAGTGGGCATAGGCGAATGGCGCTACCATTTAACAGCTAACTTCGTTGCCATTTAGAAACGAAAATCCTCAAATGAGAACGGCCGAGACCAGGTTTTAAGAGCCTGCGAGACTGAGCACCTTCCCCCCCCCCCCCCCCCCAATAAACCCTTCTTTTTACGAAACCTCTGGTCAGGCACACAGAGCCCCTATGTAGCATTTAAATAGCCCCCTCCCCCCCCCCCCCCCCAAAAAAAAAGTCACTTCGATCTCTAGATCTAGGTGGCCTTAAGGGCTTTTAGCGGAATTTTTGTCAAATAAGGTTTGATCCCAGTGTTTAGTTTAAACGTAATCATCATAAAGACCCTTAATTGCTAGGCGGGGAATTCAACCATGGATATTGCCTCAGTCCTTATTTTTTTCTGGCTATGGTCTTGGTCACTCCTCATAGTTCCCTTGACAATGGAGTCATGATCACTCCGAGACGTCGGCTTTTATCGTTCGTTTTTGCTGTTATATGCTTGAGAAAACCCGTCTTTTAATATAAATACCAGTTTAAACGTTAAAAGTAGTAATGAAGTTTTATGTGACATGCATAAGTGTTTTACTTGCTAAATACACATACAGCTTAAACTTCCTGTCGCTTCAAATTAAAGATCATACTGAAGATTAAGTCGGATAGGAGTTGCGGATAGTTGCGACTACCGGGTAAATGGGATGCTAAAGTTAAGCACAGACGTTTTTGAACCACAGAAGGCAACCGTATGTGTCGTGGATGGCTATGTTTTTATGAGGTTTCTTTCCCAGTTCGAGGTTGTCGCTGTAAGCCGATACCCATTCCGCTCTAACCAAACCCTAAAATGTCTGTCTGGCAGTCGAACGAAAGCTTACAGGGAGGTGCCAACAAATTAATAATAATAATAATAATAATAATAATAATAATAATAATAATAATAATAATAATAATAATAATAATAATAATAATAATAATAATAATAATAAAAATAGATAAATAAATTAATTAATTAATTGATTAATTAAAAATAAGAAAAGAAAAGAAAGACAAAGAACAAATGGGGGAGGGGAAAATGTATTTTTTGCTCCCTCTTCCCGTAAGTTTTCTGTTTGCATCTGACACTCGCTTGCAAAGCGAACTACTGCTACCGCAAAAGCTAAACGCTATACTGAAATCTTCCCTTCTTCTTTTTTAACTTGCAGTGTGTTGCGGAATTCTTTTAACCCCGCTCCGCTGGTTCAAACAAATCAAGAGGACTGTATCTTTCGATGTAACAACATGATTTAATCCAATCCGACAATCTACTGCGATGTACAATTCTCACATATTCAACGTTCGTAACACAACGATCAACGATCAACTAAAACATTCTAAGTATACAGTGGTTCTTCTACTATCCTTGCGCAAGGCAGTATTTTTACATTAATCACATGTACAGTAAAAGTTCCCATTGTAATGTATCTAAATTAAGTGTTTATTACAAAATCGCACGTTCTCTCACCTTATTTAGCCTAAAGGCTGGTTTCCATATGATCGCAGATCGCAATAAGGTCTGCGATCGTCTGCGATCCTGCGATCCTGCGATCGTGATCGCAGACGATCGCAGAAGATAGAACCATGTTCTATCTAAAGGCTGGTTTCCATATGATCGCGGATCGCAGATCGCAATAAGGTCTGCGATCGTCTGCGATCATATGGAAACTACTTCTGCGATCGTCTGCGATCCTGCGATCGTGATCGCAGACGATCGCAGAAGATAGAACCATGTTCTATCTCCTGCGATCAATTGCGATTGTTTGCGATCTGCGATCCGCGATCATATGGAAACCAGCCTTTAGATAGAACATGGTTCTATCTTCTGCGATCGTCTGCGATCACGATCGCAGGATCGCAGACGATCGCAGACCTTATTGCGATCTGCGATCATATGGAAACCAGCCTTTAGATAGAACATGGTTCTATCTTCTGCGATCGTCTGCGATCACGATCGCAGGATCGCAGACGATCGCAGACCTTATTGCGATCTGCGATCATATGGAAACCAGCCTTAAGAAAATGCATGCAGTTACATCATTTTATATCGTAAATATACTCGGACTTTGCCTACATTATTGTGAAATCTTATGTCACGAAATCTAACTTGTTTGCGCTACAAATGTCAATTTCTAATTAATATTTAATCACAGAACAATCAAGTTACTATTTCTTTCCCGACACAGTGTTCGTCTACGTGTGGGAAAGGTGTGCGAAAAATTGAAGTGGTCTGCGTAAAGACAATGGAATCCGACCTAAGAAAATCAGTGGATGAGAAAGAATGCAAAGGAGATAAGCCTCCGACCATGGCATCGTGTGATATCGGGATACCTTGTCAATGACTCAACTTGTTACTGCGGCTACACAATGAACAGACAAGCTTGAAACAACAACGATAGTTCTATTACTTGCTACCAAATCTTATACAACCCTTTAACCTTTTCTTTTCACATGCCACTAGGTCATTACTTAACACGAAGTGGACCGGGACATGCGCTTGAACGATAACGTAATGCAATTTGTAGCTAGGGAAAACAACATTTTTCAATTTTGTAACTATTTTAAGTTGCCCGCAAAATCACCAGAATGATGGTAAAGTTACCAGTGCCTGCTTCTACTACTTGAAAGGAATGAAATAAAAGGTGTCAGCTAATAAAATTTCGCAAACGGACAATTGTTCCTGGTTAAGTCCTTTTCATACTAAAGAAAACAAATCCACGTATTGCGGAATACCAGTAAACACATTCCGTAACTCTAACGCGAGGTTATTATCACTCACAATAGCGCGCAATTTTTTATTGCACTTCCTTGTTCAATAACAGTGAAGGTACTTTACTAAATAAAGTGTGATCATGCGATGTCAGTTTGCGATTTGTTGTTAGACCAGTCTAACATTGACCAGCTACTGAAACAAGAACTATATTCTTTAAAAATTGACTGAGTCCACAAAGACTTCAGTGGATAATGAAATTGCTACAAGGGTAACAATGCATCATTCTGGGGGTCGACCTGACTTAACAACATTCGAATAATCTTAAACTGTGCTACCATAAAACTCAAACATAGTTCGCAGCCGATTGATAGCTAAAGCAAGCAACGATTAATACCTATTCTGAAATACAGTATACAGCAAACATTTCTATCGCTTACACAACCTTAAGACCACAGCATATATAAAGTGGCCGTTGAAGTTGATAAACTAAAATCTAACAGTCATGAAAAGACTCCTGTTCTTGAAATTTATAGGAGTATATTCATTGTACCTACTGTTCCCAGTATACAAAATACAAACGTGCATTATGAAATAGCGCAATTGTACCTCTGGGGAAACAAATGTTTCTCAGGTTACAATGCCAACCAGAAAACATGAAAAACATGAAATTAAGTATATCAGAAAATGGGAACAATGGAAACGCGTTTGTCTTCTCTTCACCAACATGTCAGGAAACGCACCAGCGGTTCCTTATTTACTTGCGTCTGTTGGCTGCAAATCTCATGTCGGGAGTGCCATCCTTCTTAAGTGGACCACAAGAACTCGACCCACCATAGCTACTTGCAGAAAACGACGATCCAGCGCTGTAGCTTGAACTGCCATACGAGGGAGGACCACCATAGACCGACCTGTTTGCAGCATACCTCATGTCAGGAGTACCATCACGCTTAAGTGGACCACAAGAACTCGACCCTCCATAGCTAATTCCAGAAAAAGACGATCCAGCGCTGTAGCTTGAATCGCCATACGAGGAAGGACCACCATAGAACGACCTGTTTGCAGCATACCTCATGTCGGGAGTTCCATCGCTCTTAAGTGGACCACAAGAACTCGCCCCTCCATAGCTAATTCCAGAAAAAGACGATCCAGCGCTGTAGCTTGAACTGCCATACGAGGAAGGACCACCATAGACCGACCTGTTTGCAGCATACCTCATGTCAGGAGTGCCATCACGCTTAAGTGGGCCACAGAAAGTTGATACCCCATAGCTACTTCCACTGGAAGGCGAATTGGAGCTGTAGGTTGAACTGCTGTAGCTACTTCGAGAAAACGACGATCCGGAGCTGTAATTTGAACTGCCAGATGAGGAAGAACTGCCATTGGCCGACTTGTTTGCAGAATACCTCATGTCTGGTGTACCGTCTCTCTTCAGTGGGCCATAAGAACCTGAACGGGAAACACTTCCACTTAGAGATAAAAGAGAGCCACTAGATGAATACCCTGAGGACATTGGGCTGGCATTAGGTGACTTGTTTACAGCATACCTCATGTCTGGCGTTCCATCCCTCTTCACAGGGCCTGCATAAGCGGATGACTGAGCCACTGAGCTGCTTCTTTGTGGAGAAGCTGATCTGCAGGATGGTTTGTTAACAGCAAAACGCATGTCCGGTGTACCATCTTGTTTCACAGGCCCTGGAGCACTGACAGGAGAAGGAGACTTCGCAGCTGTTGTTTTGTTGACTCTGAAGCGCATGTCTGGCGTGCCATCTCTTTTGAGAGGAACACTTTCTACCTGGGATGCACTCTTTTGGGAAGATGACCGCCTAAAGGCTTCTTTGTTCACTTTAAAACGCATATCTGGGGTGCCGTCTGCTTTAAATGGACCTTCTTTTCGCGTAGCAACGACTCCTTTCTGCCTGGTATCTTTGTTGACTCTAAAGCGCATATCTGGGGTGCCGTCTCTTTTCAATGGACCTTCTTTTCGCGCAGCAACGACTCCTTTCTGACTGGTATCTCTGTTGACTCTAAAACGCATATCTGGGGTGCCGTCTCTTTTCAATGGACCTTCTTTTCGCGTAGCAACGACTCCTTTCTGCAGGGTATGTTTGTTGACTCTAAAGCGCATATCTGGGGAACCATCCTTCTTATTGAGGCCCAACGATCGCCTGTTTTCTCTCAGCCTCAAATCAGGGTTTTCGTTCTTACTGATGCCCCAAGGTGGGGTCTGCTTGGTCAAATCCTTCACACCATCGTCACTGTCATGTGTTAGCCTCAAAGTGGGCATTTCTGCTTGAAAATCTAGCAACTCTTGCAGCATCTTTCTTTCGATTTCTTTGTGATCGCCTCGCCATGGTTCAACTCTTGGGATGCTGTCACGTTGGACGTCGGTTGCCTCAACTCCATCAAAAGCACTCCGTTCAATGGGTTCTTGAGATGCTAACTTTGCACGAGCATCGTGAACAGCTTGCAAGCATCCCACGCAATTTTTCACAAGACGATCTCCTTCCACTTTACGCAAAAATTCCAGACTTGTATTCTCTAGCCGAACGCATTTCAGGAGATCACAAAAGTAGGATGAGCGGCCTTCTTCGTCCTCTTCAACCCAAGTAGCAACGGCAGAGAACACATCTTCCCCACCGTCTACGCAAAGATTGTAGTCCTGTATAATTTCTTTCAGGTCTTCACACTTGAGCTCGAGGAATTCATCTTCATGGCAGACGCTGATGAAATTGGCCACAATAAAGTTCTTGGCTTCCTTTTGAAGATCGCTGGTGTATTCACTATCCGTCTTACGCGTGACCAACCAAATGCCGACTGCATTATACGAAGTCATCCTCCAGGTTAGCCAATCACAGCAGGCTCCGGCAAGCGACGGGATTTCATAACAGCATGCTGCATTTAACAAATCAACCACGTTTTCTGCTTCCAGTGTGACTTCACCTGTGTATATGTACTCTATGAGATCCCCCAGCGCGTTGGATGTGACCTCTTTCAGGCGATATTTGGTCCCCGCTTGAGCGAACAAGTCATTGGACAAGATGTCTTTCAACACCGGAGAAGCTGCTGCGATTATTGGCCCGTGTACTGTAAACTGAGCGCCGCCCTCCTTATCTTCCAACAATGTAGTGGCCAACTCGGATTTTTGGAACATGTCGTGTAGTTGAGACAACACATCTTCGTGATGCTTCGACAAAACGGACATCCGTTGATCTCTGCGTTGCCCACACAGCTGTGCGAGGGAGTCGATGCGGTACCTGCTGGCGAACCGTCGGAGGTCATGATCATCTACTATTCCTTCGTCTAAAGGAATCTCAGACTTGTAGAAGAAATCGCGGAAGGCCTTAAGCTGATCTGGAGTCATGTCGCCCACTGAAATGACTCCCGAGGTGCAATCAAAGTGCTTCCCTGTAAGACTCTGCTTGAAAACCGAGCTGCGAGCTGCGAGCAGTATGGAATGGAACGGTTCTTGGTCGTTCGATTTGGTGCTTACAACCACATCAGTGAGCGTTCCTCCTTCGGTTGCCTGCATCTTGGCAAGGTTACTCAACAACAATCTGGCATGCTGGTCTTTGTTAAATGAGTAAATCACTTTTCCTTCACCCAGATCCTTTCTTCCACTCACGGGTAAGTCAATTGGTGTGTGCTGCAAAGCCATTTTACTGAAGACAAAATCAAAAAGTTGAAAACAGACATGTTAATCAGTCTGCTTCCGTCATATCGAAAGTTGAAAGTCATTACCATACCCGGTTTCTGGTTTAACAGCTTTTCGTGCCACTGGCTTTCTTGTTCACTAACAAATACCCATCTGGACTAATTCAGCTTTAAATCAGAGTAACCACTTTGTAATGTAACAAAAAGCTGAATCATAATACTAGGTTTCTTATATCCGTCTTGGATGACAATATACATATTTGGGCTGCTGCAAGTGGTAGTTCACGGACGGAAAAGAGGATTTCGTTCATATCCCGAGAAAAATTACAACTGAAATGTGTCAAAACTGACAGCGTACATTACCCTACTCAAGAAAATTAAGGCATGGGTCTTAAGTTATTTACTCAAAAAGCAAGGGGGTGGTCTATCTTCTGAAGATTTAGCTGTAACGTCGTAAGACTTTGGCAGCATAATATGCTTACAAATGTTAACATATTGACATAAAGAACTTATGCAAATTAGGTCACGTGACCTTTCGCGGATGCAAAATTGAAGAAAACTTTTGAGCAAAAATGGCACCACTTTTTAATGCCTCCCAGGGGTTGGCTGTAGTTTTAAAACGTTACCACTGTTAGTCACTTTATTCCTGTGCCCGGGCCTTTTTAAATATTCCCTCAATTTTGAAAATAAACGGCCAATTTTACTTTGGAGGGACTGGGTACTAGTAAAAAATGCCGTTTATTTTCAAAATTAAAGGAATATTCAAAAAACCCGAGCACAGAAATGAAGTGCCTGACAGTGGCAAAGTTTTAAAACTACTGGCAGCCTCCAGGAGGCAATAAAAAGTGGTGCCATTTTTTCTCAAATGTTTTCATAAATGTTTCGGCCGCAACAGGTCAAGTGACCCAATTTGCATAAGTTGTGTATGTCAATATGTTGACATTTGTAAGCATATTATGCTGCCAAAGTCTTACGACGTTACAGCTAAATCTTCAGAAGATTGACCACCCCCTTGATTTTTTGAGTAACATGCCTTAATTTTCTTGAGTACGAGTTGATCGATTCTAAGTTTAAAAAACAGTGGGGTATATTAAACTCGATGGTGGTTCATGTCATGATCGGTGGAAGGTATCTTATTCCAAGGCGGAGAAATACGACCATTGTTAGAAATCAATCAATATTAATGAATTCTTCCGGGTTGCTGAAGTTTCTGTTTCAAAGAAAGTGAAAGCGGAATTAAATTTTGCACGTCCTTTCATCTCACAAAATAAAAATCAGAGAAAACAATATTAACAGAAGCAAGTCACATCTTGTAATTCTCGTTTGTTTTTTTTCCAATAAAAAAACATTTTAAACAAACGAGCCTTCTATTCGTTAGCTCGCCGCTAAAACATCTCTTCGGTACCTAACCTAGCTAAAATCGTTTAATATAATCCTCTTCTTTCAAAGTAATGCGACGGATTTTCTTTATACTGTAGATTTATAACTAAACCAAAGCTCTTACAAACATTTCGGCAATCGTTAAAAAAGTTCCTCGTTAGTTCAGTCCAGCTGCATTTAGCCGACCGAATGAGCAGGAAAACATGAACTTTGCGGTAACACTGGATAATATTTCTATTGCAGAAAGTGGAAGAAGAAAAACCCCGGGCGTGAGAACATATCATCAACACCTACACTGTCAGAAAATCAAGTTTCCTTTAAAATAAATGGCCACATCGTCGCTCTCCTAGGAAACTTTTCCACAATATCTAGAGCCAAACTGGTACAAATCACGAAAAATCACTTCTCCCCGCATCTACGTTCCTTCGTTCGCACGTGGATATGAAATCCGATCTGGCTTTTACAGAATGTGTTCATCGGTCATTTCAGAGCCATTTCAAGTTTGCCGGGTTTAGATTCCCTATTATTGCGACGCTGTTTTCTTATCTGCGTCAAGCTGTTGATATTGCAATTGATTTGAATATGAAAGGCCGAGCTTTAAATCCTTTGATATACTGTATCGCCAAACTGGTGCATTTATTGCGGACAGCAATCGCACTACTCAATTGTTCGATCGATTAGACTGAAAAGCAACCATTCCCATGCCTAAAAGAAACATCAAAACAACCTATCCTTACCTGACAGTTTCGACAACGAACCTCCAACGTTGAAAAACAACCGTGTACGAGTGTTATGATTCCGAGAATGGAGTACGCGCCCCAAGCTATCGAATTCTCGGAAAGTGCGCCAGTGCGCGAGAAACAGACAAAGAAAAAAATCCAAAATTGGGGTCACCTGGTATTTATTAGGGATAATCAAGGGGAAACGTGACGAGTTTTGATCTTTTTTGGTGAAAAGGTAGCAACAATACCTGCACATTCTAGAAAATCGAGAGAAGGAAATCAAATGAATTCTGATTGAAAGGAACACTGACTAATGATCTGGTCTGGCGCACAGTTTAAATGTTACTGGACATTTTTCAGTAAAAGCGGATCTCACTCAGTTTAGGAAATATCGCAGCCTTTGTAACTGTCAAGTAAATCACATAGGTGTTGAACCCCTGCTGTTCTTTCGAATAAGAAATGAGCTTCAGTTTGTAATGGCGCGAAAAGTAATACCTTTAGAACTTCCTCCATTTGCTAAGCTTACGCAACTGAAATTGAGTTGTCGAAAAACTTTGGTTACGGCCCTTATATAAAAACATTTTCTGCAGTAAAAGCTCTTGGAGTTTTGCCTGTAACAGAATGAGTCAAGATCTGCAATAAACACTATGTTCCTTGAAGAAGATCTGGTCCACTTGATGTAAAAAAAGATCCCGGTTCAAGGTAACAGGGCACCTTTCCCTCAGCAGCGGAGCCGACTTCCCCAAAAGCCCCTGTTACGGAACCGGCTGAACAAAGTGAGAACTTGCGAGAACTAATAAAAACCGGGGGTTATAGTCCGTCTGCGGTGCAGGCCAGTAAAAACGTTAGCTCCAGTCCATATAAGGCCAGAGACAATAATCCACAGCCTTAGTACGCCGGGGTGGTTTTTAGCTTTCTAATAATACGTGTAGAGAAAGGTAAAAAACAATAGGGCATAGTCGCTGCGTAGCGCGTCCTCCAATATCAACCTCCCTGGAGGGGGAGCGAGAAAAAGTGAGAGAAAAAAAGGGGAACTCCCTCCCCCCCCCCCCCCCCCCCCCCACACACACAAACACATACACAACCCTTGGTTAATTTTCTAGCGTTACGAAGTTTTGAGCTGACATTTTCCTGAAAAAACTTGATATTTTCTTTGCAACTACATCCAAATTTCTGAGGTGTCCAAGGCCTTCTGAACGGATATCCACTAAAATGAAGGAATACCCCTCTTTCTGCTGCTTGTATATTATACATAACGGGCTTTTCTTATGTAGGTACTGTGCTGATCAAAGCGACCTGTGTCCGCTCTGATGACCAAACTATGGTCGGTTACCACTTTTGTGGGGCAAAGAGGCCTGGTGATGAAACTATTGAATGTAATACTCACGAGTGTCCAGCGAGGTAAGAATATATGAAGTCCTCCTCTTTCCTTGGAAAACAAGGCGTAAGAACACAAACAGTGTACTAGTGTAGATACAAGAGAACAAGGCTAATTTCCCTGTGAACGGCAACGTTCAGCTATCTTTCCTTCTCTAGAACTGAAAAACGTCTTGCAGTGTTACGCACCGTACTCAGCAAAGGTTTTGTTTTGAAACACAAATCTTTGAAATGAATATTTCACAAACTTTTGTTTGGTGGTTAAAAAAATCACACTCCCACTACAGTGCACTGTCTTGAGCTTGAGCTAGCCCTTCATACTAGAACAGTTTTGTCTTGGTGGCCATCTTTAGATGGAAAACCGGAGAATGAACCGACTGTTCCAAGACTTGCAACGACGGCCACCAAGGGGAGAAAACACGGGAGGTTATTTGCACTGATGAGTCACATGGTATAGAGATTGAAGTAGAGGAATCTCGCTGCACGGGACCTAAACTCTCGACACATAAGACATGCACAACACAGTCCTGCCCTGCCGAGTGGGTCACAGCGAAATCTGGCCCGGTAAGTACTTTGCTCGTAATCCAGACCCCGCGGGGTTAACCTGCTGTCAACAACCATCATTAATAAAGTTCGAAAAAAGAACAGCCTTTTTTTGAAACCTATGTGCCATCTTTTCTTTCGCGGGATGGCTTCCTTAGGGTAGTCAAGGTCTTGACCGTATGTGTCGTGGATGGCTACACCCCCGGACGTCGATACTTTTTGTTAAAATCATGTTTTTATGAGGTTTTTTTTCCCATTCAAGGTTGTCGCTGAAAGTCGATACCCATTCCGCTCTCACCAAACCCCATAAAATCTGCCTAGCAGTCGAACGAAAGCTTACGGGGAGGAGCCCAAAACAAAAATAAATAAATAAGAAAAGAAATAATAAATAAGAAAGACAAAGAAAAAATGGAGGAGGGGAAAATGTATTTTTTGTTCCCTCTTGCCGGAAGTTTTTTGTTTGCTTCTGGCACTCGCTTGGAAAGGGAACTACTGCTACAAACGCTACACTAAAATCTTCCCTTCTTCTTTTTTAACTTGCAGTGTTCGTCTACGTGTGGGAAAGGTGTGCAAAAAATTGAAGTGGTCTGTGTAAAGACAACGGAATCCGACCTGAAAAAAACAGTGGATGAGAAAGAATGCAAAGGAGATAAGCCTCCGACCATGGCATCGTGTGATACCTGGATACCTTGTTAATGACTCAACTTGTTACTGCGGCTTCACAATGAACAGACAAGCTTGAAACAACAACGATGGTTCTATTACTTGCTACCAAATCTTATACAACCTTTTTAACTTTTTTTTCACATGCCACTAGGTCGTTACTTAACCCGAAGTGGACTGCAACATGCGCTTGAACGATAACGTAATGCAATTTGTAGCTAGGGAAGAACAACATTTTTCAATTTCGTAACTATTTTAAGTTGTCCGCAAAATCACCAGAATGATGGTAAAGTTACCAGTGCCTGCTTCTACCACTTGAAAGGAATGAAATAAAAAGTGTGAGCTAAATAAATAAAACTTCGCAAATTGACAATTGTTCCTGGATTAGTCCACATCAGACTAAAGAAAACAAATCCACGCATTGAGGAATACCACATTCTGTAACTCTAACGCGAAATTATTACCATTTACAATTGCGCGCAATTTTTATCTCGCTTCCTTGTTCAATAACAGTAAAGGTACTTTACTAAATAAACTGTGATCATGCGATGCCTCTTAACGTGTTTTTATACGTAGTTTGCGATTTGTTCTTAGACCAGTCTAACATCGACCAGCCACTGAAACAAGAACCATATTCTTTAAAAACTGACCGAGCCCACAAAGACGTCAGTGGATAATGAAATTGCTACAATGGTAACAATACATCATTCTGGGGGTCGACCTGACGTAACAACATTCGAATAATCTTAAACAGTGCTACCATAAAACTCAAATATAATTCGCAACCGATTGATAGCTAAAGCAAGCAACGATTAATACCTATTCTGAAATACAGTATACAAAAACATTTCATCCGATTCGCTTACAAAAACCTTAAGACCACAGCATATATAAAGTGGCCGTTGAAGTTGAAAAACTAAAACCTAACAGTTATGACAAGACTCGTGTTCTTGGACTTTATAGGAGTATATTCATTGTACCTACTGTTCTCGGTATACAAAATACAAACGTGCGTTGTGAAATAGAGCAATTTTACCTCTGGGAAAACAAATGCTTCTCAGGTTACAATACCAACAAGAAAACATTCAAAAAATGACATTAAGTATATCAGAAAATGGGAACAATGAAAACGCATTTGTCTTCTCTTGACCAACACGTGAGGAAACGCACCGGCGGTTCCTTATTTACTTGCGTCTGTTGGCTGCAAATCTCATGTGGGGAGTGCCATCGCTCTTAAGTGGACCACAAGAACTCGACCCTCCATAGCTTCTTCCAGAAGAAGACGATCCAGCGCTGTAGCTTGGTCTAGCTTGAACTGCCATACGAGGAAGGACCACCATATACCGACTTGTTTGCAGCATACCTCATGTCAGGAGTACCATCACGCTTAACTGGGCCACAGGAAGTTGATCCGCCATAGCTACTTCCACTAGAAGACGAACTGGAGCTGTTGGTGGAACTGCTGTAGCTACTTCGAGAAGACGACGATCCGGAGCTGTAATGTGAACTGCTAGATGACGAAGAACTGCCATTGGCCGGTTTGTTTGCAGAATACCTCATGTCTGGTGTACCGTCGTTCTTTATAGTGGGCCATAAGAACCTGGACGAGAAACACTTCCACTAAGAGATGACATAGAGCCACTAGATGAATACCCTGAGAATACTGGGCTGGCATGGGGTGACTTTTTTACAGCATACCTCATGTCTGGCGTCCCATCTCTCTTTAAAGGGCCACTTGGAGTTCTAGAAGAGGACATCTGTGACACTGAGGCTGCTCCAGGGCTGCTAGAATGAGAAGTGGGAGAGCAGAATACTTCTTTGCAGCATACCGCATGTCTGGCGTTCCATCCCTCTTCAGAGGGTGAGCAAGAGTCAGCGTTGCTTGTGAGAACATCAGTCACGCTACTCGCCTGCGGCTCGTAGCGTACTTCTTTGTTCTCACCACGTTTTGACGTCATCTGTGCATTATCAGAGTACAGACGCCCGGCAAAATGGAATCTATGTGTTTAGTAATCAAATGGTAACGAGTGAAATTAGGACATAATTTCGCGCGCGTTTTGACAAATTACGTGGTCGGTTGCGTCTTGTTTACACACGCAGGCAAAAAACCGCTCGAGTACTTTATCCAACTGCTCAGGACGAACCGTCTCAGGGTTTTTCTCAAGGCCATTTTCATCGGCCTGTTCTCAGAAACTCTCACCCAGTTAATTGTGATCTTTCGCGTATTTAGGTTTTCTGTAACTTCTTTCATCCGTAACATCTTTAAACCTGGACGCCATCTTGGCACTGAGATGTTGCCATAGCAATTTTGTAATTTCACATGTGAAATTATAAATTAGCGCTGAAATTTCGCGCCGAAATTTAGGTTAATTATTGACGGGGATCGCGTTGCGCCATCGCCTCATGTTCGCGTCTCTTTGACCTCGTGCTTAGTTAGCTCGTCGCTTCATCCGCGTGTGATCCCTCGACAGTTTGTTATTGTGCTTCGTTTCCCATTTCTCCCATCAAAGTTTCGACGCTCTTCGCCGGTAAGCCATTATGCCAAACAGCCCTCGTGTCACACGCAGCAGTTTTCGTCATTTGAGTCCCGATTACGCTTGGGATCTACCATCGCTCGACCCAGCAGACCCAACAACGTCACAGCTCTTTACCACCGAGCCTAAAATTGACAAAATTAACGACAAGCAGGAGAAGAAGGAACAAAAGGACAAGAAAGGGGCTATTCCTAAGACGCGTCCTTCCGGATCTACGCCTGATACCCCAAATTTCAACTTTCCACCGGGTTTGCCAGAGCACATTAAAGCCGGAACGCCCCCAAGCCGCGACGATGAAATCACTCACCTTCAACTCCTTAAGGAAAATCAAGATCGCGAGATAAGAAAACTTGAATTGCGCCTCCAGTTGGCCAACTCGAAAGCAGGATTGGCGGCGCAACTCAAACCTCTGAAACAGCCACAAATAACAAGTCCCTGGGTGATGTGAAAGCGCCGCAGAAAATCACAAACCCACAACAATGGCCACACATATACGCACCAGGTGAGCCAAAGCTAAATGTTGACCTTTCTTTTGCCGAGTTCTGTGCGGGTTATTCCGTTATCGTTCAGCAGCGCGCAGATAAGCCAAATAGAGAAACGATTATCGAGCATTTCCATGAGCTCATGGTACTCGCGTCGTCCTACCAGTGGTCAGCGGTACGGTCTTACCATTATAAAGTCGCTCGATTGAGTTGGGCTTAGTCAACTGGGGAGACAGCTTCGAGCCTCTTAAGCAGTCATTTTTTCTCCCCACCTGTCTTCTCGCCAACTCTCCACCCAAAGCTGCCAAACCTGGTTCAAAACCACTAAACCCCCCTACGGAATCTCAATCCGCCATCGCACGCCACCAAATCTGCGACGCCTGGAGCTGGTATGACAACTGTGCCAAACTAGATTGCCCTAAGTCCCACATCTGTGTAGTGTGCAAGCGCTCTGACCATCAAGCGTTCACCTGTCCAAAGCGGAAGTTTCCGGTTCCTCTTCGCCGTAGCGACACAGTTTCCAAAGTTTGACTAGCCTCTTCTCCCGATGAATCCTCGAGCCAGACCTTACTTCATCCACAACCCTCTCCGTCTTCCAACCCGCCTGGCGTCGGCCCCTCGTCTCCTGTCCAGCGATTGCCATTGAAATCTTCTCTATTCCCACATCTCATTGCTCTCCACGCCCAGCTTCAGTGCGCCTCTGGTCCAAACGCCTTTACGTTGCGTCTTCCCGTTCCTTCGAATCTCAACATCCCCGCATGGCGGAGTCGCTTAGCAACCTACCCCGACATGCACCTCTGCGATTTCCTCGAATTTGGCTGGCCCGCTGGCTATGCCATCGGCGAAACTCCTATATCCTCAGCCAGAAATCACCGGTCCGCATTATCCAGACCAGATGTTATCGACTCTTACCTCACCCGCGAGTGCGAACTCGGTGCGACTTGCGGTCCTTTCTCGTCCAATCCGTTCTCGAACGGTCTCGCCCGTCTACCCGGGGTAGATGCTCTTCTGGACATAATCCGTTTGAAAGGCCGTCATTGTCATCTCTTTAAGATGGACCTCAGCAGAGCTTACAGACAATTACGTGTTGACCCACGTTATTATCATCTCCTTGGTTTCCGTCGCCGCGACGCCTTTTACTTCGACATCGCCCCCCCTTTTGGCCTTCGCTCCTCCGCCATGATGCGCCAACGCTCCACTACTGCCATCACTTTCATGTACCGAGATCTAGGCTTCCACTGCACAAACTACATTGATGATTTTGGTGGCGCTGAAATTCCTGATAAGTCAGCGGAGGCTTCTCCAGACTTTGGGTTCCCTACTGGAAGAGTTAGACCTGGATACCACGCCTGAAAAAGCGTCCCCTCCAGCCAATTCTATGGTTTTCCTTGGAGTCTTGGTCGACACTGCTAACATGACTGTCTCCGTTTCTCCCGAACGTGTACAGGAGCTTTTCGATCGCTGCTCGTCGCTCTTGCCCGTTGACAACGTCTCTCGAACCAATCTGCAGTCTCTTCTTGGAGTGATGTCCTACGTCACTGCTTGTGTTCGTCCCGCCCGCGTTTTCATGTCTACCCTCTTGTACACGTTACGCGTCCATAAATTATCGTCTGTCTGTCCACTCTCGCCTGACAACAAAAATGATCTGCGATGGTGGTGCTATTTTCTCCCATTTTACAACGGTGTAACTATCATCAAAACTGTCCCATGGTGCAACGATCCTTTGTCTCTCTCTACCGATGCATGCAGCACGGGAGCCGGTGGCTTCTTCAACGGTCAGTATTTCCACAAGCCTTTTCCAAGCTCAGTCCTTCACCGTTTTGGCCATGACATCATCACCCTGGAATTACTGGACGGAGATCGCGTTGCGCCATCGTCTCATGTTCGCGACACTTTGACCTCGTTCTTAGTTAGCTCGTCGCTTCAGCCGCGTGTGATCCCTCGACAGTTTGTTATTCCCTCCCGCTCTCCCAGGAGTAATTTGTCACCCATGATATTAGAGCTGACAACCGGGATTTAGTGAACCAATGACTAGAAATGCATTATCCGAGGCTGAGAATTTAATAATTAATTATAGCCAACTTGGCGCTGCGCGCCTAGTTGTGCATCTATCTTGTCATATGCAACGCACACTCGTAGAATAATAATTGTTTAATATACAATTATGCAACAACAGGGGCGCTTTCTATTTAACCAAAATTTTCGGTTGGAAGATACCGCCGGAAACTTTCCGTGACTGGAAAGGCATTTTTTTATTCGTTCCCAACTTGCAAACACATTGGTAGATAAAAAAAACTTACGTGGTGGTACAAGAAGACGAGAAAGTGGAGCTGAAAAATTTGTGCAAATGGGACGAAAATTTCAGTTCTGACCGCTTGGAATGGAAAAAGTGAAGTACCTCAGAAGGTCGTCCATTTGTTACAGGAACTTTCCCTCTCATATCCGCGCGTACTATTTGCAATTCAACCGGCTGAACCGAAACATTTTGGCTTAATGGCAAACGCCCCGGGTTAGCAACAAGTTAGCTTCACTAATTTATCTTTACCGCTTGAAAAGATCATACAAAATTATAGGCGTCTTTAATTGCGCGGCTTTAATTTGAAAGTAACGCGCCCGCCTAATAAAACCAACTGATAACTTAAAGCCTACATTAGAGACTCTCCGTCATGAAGCGTTTGTGAATAATGACAAAATGATCACTGACCACTGACGCCGGTTGTATGTCTGTTCATTTCTCAGCCCAAGATAATCACCTGTCAGCTCACATAAATAAATTTTTAACAGTTTCCAGCTGAGCCTAAACGCTTTGTTTACTTGAAAACGAAAATAGTTTTGTATAAAATTGACGCTGTTTCGTGACATTAGTAAAATTTGTTCGGTTCACCTGCTAAAAAACCTATACCTTGGAAAAACATCCACTTTGAAGCCCCGCAGCTACAGAAATTAATAATACAGCTAATGCTAATTCGCAAAAAAATTGTATGGCATTTGTCCATTTGACTCGCGGTGACAAAATTAAGCAAGATTGTCCATCTTTAATTATACTTTTTAATTTATACCTTGGTCTCACCTTCAGCTTCGAAGAAGAACAAAACTATGGCTCGATGCGTTTACTACCTCTCAGTTTACAATTGGAAGCTGAAAGAAAATGCAACAATAAAAGAAAGGGCAAAAATAGAAACTCACTTCTCTTAATGGAGAGTTTAAAGGCAGGGGTTGCGTTTATTTGACTGTATTCTGCAATAAGAATAAAGGAAATATTCTTTAGACAACACTTTTTACGATTGCAATAATTCTTCACTTGCTCGACGACTGCCATCTCTTTTCTCCACGGAGGCCACTTTCACGATCGAGTGGAGACTGGAGAGCGAAAAATAAGACCGCTTTCGCGGAAACTGGAGAGAATGAAATATCACGAGGAGCGCGGGCAACGTTGAAAGTGCTCTTCCCGTCGTTCCTCACTTCCTTTGTCCACGTCGAAGTTCACAAGTGTGCTCGCTTTTGATTGCGCTTCATTTGCGTTTCACGTCAAGAGGGCTAATCTAGAGGTTGTGGGTTCCAATTCACCCGAGGTCAAATCTTTCACCTCTCCAAACTGAACAATATTTCCTTCACAGGGATAACAAGCCAGGGAACTATTAGGACAATAGTCCTAAAAAAAATTCATTCCATTTCTATAGTAATAACTGGCCTTACTAATTATATGCACTGAAATTTGAATTCAAACATTGAACAAACGCCAAGGGTGCGTTCAATTGAATATGAATAAATGGAATACACTTCCGATATCACTTTTTGAGAAATGGTTTATCTTTAATATCCTATAATTATTTCTAATACCGGAAATTTTGTGTTCTAATAGCCCTTCATTCCCAGTTTGGGGGATTTGCAGTGACCGCCCTAAACATTACTATACAGTCGAACCTGTATTAAGCAGTCACTCTCGAGGAATGGCTAAGTTTACAGGTTGTACAGGATACATGTCAAACACAATAAAAACTGACGACATTTTATATAACATTTGATAACGTAGTGTACAGTTTATGCACAAAATCGCTCCCAAAATCACTTCCTTTGCTAACTGCAGCCAAAAAATTGCTATGACAAAGGATCACATTGGTATGTAGGCTTTATATAAACTTCCGTTGAACGGACTAATGAGATATTAACCCCATTGTCCTTCAGTCCAGCCAGAGTCAACTGACTAGAATCTCTTGCATCAGAACTATGTATTCCGTAAATAAATTCATTGTTTTTAACCGGCTTCCTTTAATCAGCAAATGTATTTCCTGGCTTTCCAAACTGACACTTTATTAATGTGGTTTGTAAAAATTCCTCTCTCTCTCTCTCTCTCTCTCTCTCTCTCTCTCTCTCTCTCTCTCTCTCTCTCTCTCTCTCTCTCTCTCTCTCTCTCTCTCTCTCTCTCTCTCTCTCTCTCTCCCGTTTAACCTTTCTTTTAAAACTCTTCCGACCGCATAAAAATCCAACCTTACTTGCCCCTACGCCTCGGTGATTCCCAATATTTTCTTTACTGTGCTTTTCACAATTTGACGAATTTCTCGATATCGCCAACAATACACGAGGGGATTCAACGAAGAATTGAGAAGAATCAAGAAATGTGTAGCGACATATGGTGCCAAAAGAGAACTTCGAGGACCGTTATTTTCATGAAACATTAAAACGCAAAAATATGGAAGATAACAGAGAACAAAAACAACATAAATAAACAGAGCATTAAAGGCGGACTTCTTCTCTCGGTGTAGTTCCATTTCTTGATGATTCGCCTGTTGAAGTTGACTTTGTATTTGGTTCTGGTGATATCTCACAACTTTGAAAATACGAATATATGCCACAGTTGTCAAGAGAAATCCAATCCATCCTACGGCCGCTGCTACCATGCCATAGTGCTTTGTAAATGAAATGATTATAGAGGAAGCAATACCACTTGTCAGCCATAAAGACACCAAAGCGACAACGACCCGTCTTGAAGTGACAAGTTCATGATATCGCAGATGAAGAGAAACGGCGAGAAGTCTATCGACAGCAATGACGGTTATATTAAGGAACGATGCACAAGCGAGAAAAAACATAGGTAAATAACAAATTGTTAAAACTGTTGGACAAAGGAAGCCGAAGTTATAATTTTGATTCGCCGCCATATTCCACATCACCGCCATTATGACACCGTGCATTAGCTGTGAAAACAGTCCAACAGCAAGATCTGAAAACGCGAGGCTTAAGAGAGTCTTCTTCAAATTAGCTGGCATCGATGGAGCTTTCCAAATGGCACGAATAACAAGAAAATTTCCAAGAGTCGCCACGAGCGAGAAGATAAAGTTTAAAACACAAAGAGTGAACATGAATGTTGAATGCTGGTGAACGAGTTGTACCAGTGCCTGCAACTTTTCATCGCAAAACTGGCTAGCCATGTCGAACTAGAATCATACAGAACGATCAGTCCTTTGATTTCAATTTTGGCGATTTTACATTCGCGATTTCCCAACTTTCAGTATCATTGGTAGATAAAAAAAAAACTTACGTCATGACACAAGAAGACAAGAAAGTGGAGATGAAAATTTTGTGCAAATGGGACGAAAATTTCCCTTCTGACCGATTTGAATGGAAAAAGTGAAGTACCTCAGAGGGTCGTCCATTTGTTACAGGAACTTTCCGTCTGATATCCGCGCGTACTATTTGCATTTCAACTAGTCGAACTGAAAATTTTGGCTTCATGAAAAGCGCCCCAGGTTAGCAACGAGTTAGCTTGACTACAACTGAAAAGCGTGATATTTAGCATTGTGATAAATAATATATTACAGACACTCCATCATGAAGCATTTAATGAATAGTGACAAAATGATCACTGACGCCAGTTGTATGTCTGTTTATTTCTCAGCCCAGGATAATATTACCTTTCAGCTCATGAATAAATCTTCAACAGCTTCCAGCAGAGCCCAAACACTTATAGCTTTGTATAAAATTGACGCTGTTTTGTAACATTAGTAAAATTTGTTCGGTTCACCTGCTAAAAAAAATATATATACCTTGAAAAACATCCACTTTGAAGCCCCGTAGCCGCTGCAGATCAAAATAATACAGCCAATGCTAATTCGCAAAAAAACTATTGCATATGACTCACGGTGACACAATTAAGCAAGATGCCGGTCCAAGAATTAACGTCCATCTTTAATTTCATTTCTTTAATTTATGCATTGGTCTCACCTTCCTTTTCGAAGAAGAAGAAAACTACAGCTCATTGTGTTTAGTACCTGTCAGTTTACAATTGCAAGCTGAACGAAAATGCAACGGTTAAAGAAAGGGCAAAAAAAAATTCACTTTTCTTAATCGATGGTTTGCATTTAACGTCATGGCGGCAATGTTGGTGTACAGGAACAATAAATGTTCTCCTCTGGGAGTTCACTGCCATTTTTATGCAAACTATGTGAGCAAATTTTCTTTTGTTTTGACCACGACCATGGCGGTAACGTAATCCACCTATATAAACGGATTGTCCTTCAGTCAGTACTCCGCTTGTTGTAGCCAGAGTCAACTGACTAGAATCTCCAGTATCAGTACTATGTATAGTCTGAAATGTCAGCCGTCTCCCCCCCCCCCCCCCCTAACCCACAGGGGGCGCCCCCTGTGGGTTAGGGGGAAGAGACGGCTGACATTTCAGACTATACTATGTATTACGCAAATAAATTCGTTGTTTTCAAATAAATAAATAAATAAATAAATAAATAAATAAATGGGAATTTCAGAGGCACATCCACAGAGTGGCTATTCGTCCACTGTTTCCAGGTCGAATTGGAATTTGGAAATGTTGGTTTTTGTGGAGGGAGGAAAACCGGAGTACCCGGAAAAAGACGAACGGAGCAGGGACGAGAACCAACAACCGGCTTCCTTTAATCAGCAAATGTATTTCCTGGCTTTCCAAACTGACACTTTATTAAATGGTAGTTTGTAAAATTTCTCTCTCTTCTTTAACCTTTCTTTTTTAACTCTTCCGACTGCATAAAAATTCAACCTAACTTGTCCCTAGGTCTCGCTGATACCAGTTATTTTCTTCACTGTGCTTTTCACAATTTGACGTCCTATTGACTCCAGGGCCGTAGCCAGTACGAGGCAAACCGAGGCACTTGCCTCAGTCATTGTTGACAAATTCACAAACAGTTAAATAAGTAAAAAAGAAATGTTAACGCAACATGATGTTATGTTGAATGTTAACGCGAATGAGGTAGTGCCCTGAATGACAGATGAGAAAAATTAAGCAAAAATTCATGCTAACCAGGCAGCGGCTTTCCAAAGAAAACTGCCTTGTTTTCATGTGTTTTTCCGCCATTTCTCGAGTCTTCTGTCTTCTCTGATCTGAGTTAGAAAAATCTATCAAAATGCGGCGTTCTATCAACAGCTTTTTTCAAAGAAAGTATAAAGTAGTTGCTCTCATAACATGCTTTTAGTTCTTCTCAATAATCGAACCAAAATTTAACCTTGTATTGGCATTACTAGTATTCAGCGAGGCAACTTTGTCTTTCATTCCATCTAGTAGAGATAGTGGTCTCAGTGAAGAAGCCACCGGAGATGATCGGAAAGACGTTGTAGAGGCAAAAACTGGACAGGCGGCAGCGCCACTAAGTACAGGAAGCTGCTCGTGCGTGCGGAGGTCAAGCGCTCTCCACAGGTTGAAGACCTGGTGCCGTTCATCGATGGGCTCTTACAGGCTGAATGGCCTTGCATAAGCCAATGTTCACAGCGAAATCCCTGTGAACTCGCTAAGGCCTCTACAGCGGTGGGATGCTAGTGGGCATAGGCGAATGGCGCTACCATTTAACAGCTAACTTCGTTGCCATTTAGAAACGAAAATCCTCAAATGAGAACGGCCGAGACCAGGTTTTATGAGCCTATCGTTATCGTTCGTTGTTGCTGTTATATGCTTGAGAAAACCCGTCTTTTAATATAAATACCAGTTTAAACGTTAAAAGTAGTAACGAAGTTTTATGTGACATGCATGTGTTTCACTAGCTAAATACACATACAGCTTAAACTTCCTGTCGCTTCAAAGTAAAGATCATACTGAAGATTAAGTCGGATAGGAGTTGCGGATAGTCGCGACTACCGCGTAAATGGGATGCTAAAGTTAAGCACAGACGTTTTTGAACCACAGACGGCAACCGTATGTGTCGTGGATGGCTATGTTTTTATGAGGTTTCTTTCCCAGTTCGAGGTTGTCGCTGTAAGCCGATACCCATTCCGCTCTAACCAAACCCTAAAATGTCTGCCTAGCAGTCGAACGAAAGCTTACGGGGAGGAGCCATAATAATAATAATAATAATAATAATAATAATAATAATAATAATAATAATGATAATAATAAATAAATTAATTAATTAATAAATAAATTAATTAAAAATAAGAAAAGAAAAACAAAGAAAAAATGGGGGAGGGGAAAATGTATTTTTTTCTCCCTCTTCCCGGAAGTTTTCTGTTTGCATCTGACACTCGCTTGGAAAGGGAACTACTGCTACAAAAGCTCAACGCTTTACTGAAATCTTCCCTTCTTCTTTTTTAACTTGCAGTATTCGTCTACGTGTGGGAAAGTTGTGCAAAAAATTGAAGTGGTCTGCGTAAAGACAACAGAAACCGACCTGAAAAAAACAGTGGATGAGAAAGAATGCAAAGGAGATAAGCCTCCGACCATGGCATCGTGTGATACCTGGATACCTTGTTAATGACTCAACTTGTTACTGCGGCTACACAATGAACAGACAAGCTTCAAACAACAACGATGGTTCTATTACTTGCTACCAAATCTTATACAACCTTTTTAACTTTTTTTTCACATGCCACTAGGTCGTTACTTAACACGAAGTGGACCGAAGCATGCGCTTGAACGATAACGTAATACAATATGTAGCTAGGGAAGAACAACATTTTTCAATTTTGTAACTATTTTAAGTTGTCCGCAAAATCACCGATTAATACCTATTCTGAGATACAGTATAAAAAACAACATTTGCATCGCTTACAAAAACCTTAAGACCACAGCATATATCAAGTGGCCGTTGAAGTTGAAAAACTAAAACCTAACAGTTATGACAAGACTTGTGTTCTTGGACTTTATAGGAGTATATTCATTGTACCTACTGTTCCCAGTATACAAAATACTAACGTGCATTATGAAATAGCGCAATTGTACCTCTGGGGAAACAAATGTTTCTCAGGTTACAATGCCAACAAGAAAACATGAAAAACATGAAATTACGTATATCAGAAAATGGGAACAATGGAAACCCGTTTGTCTTCTCTTGACCAACATGTCAGGAAACGCACCGGCGATTCCTTGTTTACTTGCGTCTATTGGATGCAAATCTCATGTCGGGAGTGCCGTTGCTCTTAAGTGGACCACAAGAACTCGAACCTCCATAGCTTCTTCCAGAAGAAGACGATCTAGCGCTGTAGCTTGAACTGCCATACGAGGAAGGACCACCATAGACCGACTTGTTTGCAGCATACCTCATGTCAGGAGTGCCATCACGCTTAACTGGGCCACAGGAAGTTGATCCGCCATAGCTACTTCCACTGGAAGACGAACTGGAGCTGTAGGTTGAAGTGCTGTAGCTACTTCGAGAAGACGACGATCCGGAGCTGTAATTTGAACTGCCAGATGAGGAAGAGCTGCCATTGGCCGACTTGTTTGCAGAATATCTCATGTCTGGTGTACCATCGTTCTTCAGTGGGCCATAAGAACCTGGACGAGAAACACTTCCACTAAGAGATGATGGGGAGCCACTAGATGAATACCCTGAGGACATTGGGCTGGCATGGGGTGACTTGTTTGCAGCATACCTCATGTCTGGCGTTCCATCCCTCTTCAGAGGGCCTGCATAAGCGGATGACTGAGCCATTGAGCTGCTTGTTTGTGGAGAAGCTGATCTGCGGGATGGTTTGTTAACAGCAAAACGCATGTCCGGCGTACCATCTTGTTTCACAGGTCCTGAAGTACCGACAGGAGAAGGAGACTTCACAACTGCTGTTTTGTTGACTCTGAAGCGCATGTCTGGCGTGCCATCTCTTTTGAGAGGAACACTTTCTACCTGGGATGCACTCTTCTGGGAAGATGACCCCGTAAAGGCTCCTTTATTCACTTTAAAACGCATATCTGGGGTGCCGTCTTTTTTCAATGGACCTTCTCCTTGCGTAGCAACGACTCCGTTCGGACTCTTAGCTTTAGCTGAGTTTTCTTGAGATGAGCGTCCAAAGGCATCTTTGTTGACTCTAAAACGCATATCTGGGGTGCCGTCTCTTTTCAATGGACCTTCTTTTCGCGTAGCAACGACTCCTTTCTGACTGTTTCCTTTGTTGACTCTAAAACGCATATCTGGGGAACCATCCTTCTTATTGAGGCCCGACGATCGCCTGTTGTCTCTCAACCTCATATCAGGGTTTCCGTTCTTCCTGATGCCCCGAGGTGGAGTCTGCTTGGTCAATTCCTCCAAACCATCGTCGCTATCATGTGTTGACCTCAGGGTGGGCATTTCTGCTTGAGAATCCAAGAACTGTTGCAGGAGCATTTTCTTGACATCTTCTTCATCGCCTCGCCATGGTTCAACTCTTGGGATGCTGTCACGTTGGACGTCGGTTGCCTCAACTCCATCAAAAGCACTCCGTTCAATGGGTTCTTGAGATGCTAACTTTGCACGAGCATCGTGAACAGCTTGCAAGCATCCCACGGAATTTTTCACAAGACGATCTTCTTCCACTTCACGCAAAAATTCCAGACTTGTATTCTCTAGCCGAACGCATTTCAGGAGATCACAAAGGTAGGATGAGCGGCCTTCTTCGTCCGCTTCCACCCAAGTAGCAACGGCAGAGAACACATCTTCCTCACCATCTACGCAAAGATTGTCGTCCTGTATGATTTCTTTCAGGTCTTCACACAAGAGCTCAAGGAATTCGTCTTCTTGGCAGACGCTGATGAAATTGGCCACAATAAAGTTCTTGGCTTCCTTTTGAAGATCGCTGGTGTATTTACAATCCGTCTCCCGCGTGACCCACCAAATGCCGACTGCATTATACGAATTCATCCCCAACGTAAGCCAATCACAGCAGGCTTCGGCAAGCGACGGGATTTCGTAACAGCATGCTGCATTTAGCAAATCGACTACGTTTTCTCCTTCCATTGTGACTTCCCCCGTATATATGTACTCTATGAGATCCCCCAGCGTGTTGGATGTGATTTCTTTCAGGCGATATTTGGTCCCCGCTTGAGCGAACAACTCGTTGGACAAGATGTCTTTCAACACCGGAGAAGCTGCTGCGATTATTGGCCCGTGTACTGTAAACTGAACGCCGCACTCCTTATCTTCCAAAAACGTAGTGGCCAATTCGGATTTTTGGAACATGTCGTGTAGTTGGGACAACACATCTTCGTGATGCTTCGACAAAACGGACATCCGCTGATCTCTGCGTTGCCCACACAACTGCGCGAGGGAATCGATGCGGTACCTGCTGGCGACCCGTTGGAGGCCATGTACTATTCCTTCATCTAAAGGAATCTCAGACTTGTAGAAGAAATCGCGGAAGGCCTTAAGCTGATCTGGAGTCATGTCGCCCAGTGAAATGACTCCCGAGGTGCAATCAAAGTGCTTCCCTGTAAGACTCTGTTTGAAAACCGGGCTGCAAGCTGCGAGTAGTATGGAATGGAACGGTTCTTGGCCGTTCGATTTGGTGCTTACAACCACATCAGTGAGCATTCCTCCTTCGGTTGCCTGCATCTTGGCAAGGTTACTCAACAACAATCTGGCATGCTGGTCTTTGTTAAATGAGTAAGTCACTTTTCCTTCACCCAGATCCTTTCTTCCACTCACGGATAAGTCAAGTGGTGTGTGCTGCAAAGCCATTTTACTGAAGACAAAATCAAAAAGTTGAAAACAGACATGTTGATCAGTCTGCTTCCGTCATATCGAAACTTGAAAGTCATTACCGTACCGTTTCTGGTTTAACAGCTTTTGGTACCACTGGCTTTCTTGTATACTAACAAATTCCCTTCTGGACTAATTCAGCTGTAAATCGGAGTAACTGTAACAAAAAGCTAAATCACAATACTAGGTTTCCTTATCCGTGTTGGATGACAATATACATATCTAGGTTGCTGCAAGTGGTATCTGTGCACGTGCCTTCTACGGACGGAATAAAGAATTTCGTTCAGATCCCGAGAAAAAAATTACAAACAAATGTATCAAAACTGACAGCGTACATTACTGCACGAGTTGATCGATTCTAGGTTTGAAAAACGGTGGGGAATATTAAACTCAACGGTGGTTCATGTCATGATCGGTGGAGGGTATCTTACTCCAAGGCGGAGAAATAAGAGCATTGTTAGAAATCAATCAACATTAATGAATTCTTCCGGGTTGCTGAAGTTTCTGTTTCAAAGAAAGTGAAAGCGGAATTAAATTTTGCACGACATTTCATCTCACAAAATAAAAATCACAGAGAACAATATAACAGAAGCAAGTCATATCTTGTAATTCTCGTTTCATTTTTTTTCCCATACAAAAAAACATCTTTAAGAAACGATCCTCTGAATTGTTAGCTCGACCGCAAAACATCTCTTCGGTTTCTAACTTAGCTAAAATGGTTTATAATCCTCTTCTTCCAAAGTAATGCGACGGATTTTCTTACTGTAGAAAACTAAACCAAAGCTCTTACAAACACGTCGGCACTCGCTAAAAATGTTCCTCGTCAGTTCAGTCCAATTGCATTTAGCCGACCGAATATATGAACAGGAAAATATGAACTTTGCGGTAACACTGGGTGATATTTCTACTGCAGAAAGTGAGAGGGAAAAACCCCACAAAAAGCTACAAAATGAAACCCAGATAAAATAGTATCAAGAAAACACTTTGCACCTTGTAATTTTCGCTTGGTTTTTTACCATAAACGTTATCATGAACAAAACGATCCTTAACGCTAACGATTGTATCTAAGCGTACAAAATGAGCAAAACGAGGGCGTGAGAACATGAACTTAAATGAACATGCATTAATTTTTCCCCGGTAGGCGCTACAGTTGATACACATCATCAACAACTACACTGTCAGGAAATCAAGTTTCCTTTAAAATGAATGGCCAGACAGTAGCTCCCCTGGGAAACTTTTCCACAATATCCAGAGCCAAACTGGTACGAGCCACGAAAAGTCACTTCTCCTCGCATCTTCGTTCCTTCGTTCGCACGTGGATAAGAAATCCGATCTGGCTTCTACACAACGTGCTCATCGGCCATTTCAAGTTTGCCGGGTTTAGATTCCCTAATATTGCGACGCTGTTTTCTTATCTGCTTCGAACTGTTGGCATTGAAATTGATTTGAATATGAAAGGCAGAGCTTTAAATCCTCTGATACAATGTATCGCCATACTGGTGCATTTATTGCGGACAGCAATCGCACTACTCAATTGTTTGATCGATTAGACTGAAAAGTAACCATTCCCATGCCTAAAGAAACATCAAAACAACCGATACTTACCTGACAGTTTCGACAACGAGCCTCCAACGTTGAAAACCAAGCGTGTACGAGTGTTGTGATTCCGAGAATGGAGTACGCGCCGCGAGCTATCGAATTCTCAGAAAATGCGCGAGCCCGCGAAACTTCATACGGGGTATCTGAGCGCACCAGCACGTCACTCTAAAGCGATTGCGTGACAAATTGAAGGGGAAACGTGACGAGTTTTGATCTTTTTCGGTGAAAAGGTAGCAACAATACCTGCACATTCTAGAAAATCGAGAGAAGGAAATCAAATGAATCCTGATTGAAAGGAACACTGACTAATGATCTGGTCTGGCGCACTTTTAAAAGTTACTGGACATTTTTCAGTATAAGCGGATCTCACTCAGCTTAGGAAATATCGCAGCCTTTGTAACCGTCAAATAAATCACATAGGTCCTAGTCCACTTGATGCAAAAAAAAAAAAAAAAATCTCGGAAGATAACAAGATACTTCTCGCTCAGCCACGGAGCCAGAGACAATCGTCGACAGTTTTAGTACACCGGGGTGGTTTTAAGCTTTCTACTAATACATGTAGAGAAAGGTTTTTAGGTTTTTAAAATGACAGCAAATCCAAATTATCCTCATAACACTTCCCTTTTAAGCAATTTTTTCCCCGAAATTGAACCTTAATTATCTGTGGATTCCAATAACCCTTGCAAAGATCTTCATTTCCCGTACAGTAATAAGCCGTACAAGACAGCTAATCTCACAGGACATCCCCAGATGCACAGACCGTATGTGCAGTAGTAAAAGGAGGAAACAACAACAACAACAGCAGGTATCCCCAAAGCGGGAGTTGACTCTTGTGTTAATGATAGGCTCTAAACGGCACTAAATCCTGGTAAAATAAACCTGAATAAAATTTTTGTAGAATGATAGCTTTAATAGTCCAGTCTCTTACTATACCTCTCATTTTGACTGTGCATCATGGAGCAAATCAGCAAACAACGTACAAACATTTCATTTGTAAACAAAACAACAATAGCAATCCGAAATATTGCAGTAAGAAGTTCTAGGAACAATATACTAGATATTGTAAATATATTCTTACCTATAAATACAAAAAATAAATTTCTCTCATTTTGCACAACTGAAAAACAAAAAACAAAAACAAAAAAAGAAAACAAATGAAGGACCATGCGGTATGTTACAAGTGTGCGGAGAACTTTCCCATTTTTGCAAGTTTCAAGATCCATCTTTTGTTTCTTCCTACATGTTGTTTAGTACTTTCACAATGGTTTTCATACAAAAACGTTAAAAAGACATTTAAACAATCCTTTCCACTGCCTCCTTTAATTTTTTTTTAAAAAGCCCCGCCTTGTTTTCTTAATTCACTGAGCTACTTTCACATTTGATACTTCGTCAGTCTTGTGTTTTAAGAAAACGGCAAACGGGGTGGGGGGGGGGGGTAGTGGGGAGTGAAAACAGAGAGTATTTGAGTCACTCGTTCTCCAAAAATCAGAGATATAATCAAGCACAAACAATTGAATGCAGAGGGGTAAAGAAGAGATCACAGAGGGACCACCTTCTCTCTATGCTTCTTCTTCTTGCATACTTATTATACAAAAACCCTAAAAAATTTGAGATCCTAATAACCAAATCAGTCTATCATGTATGCCACTTTAAAGGCAAGCTCTGTTGCCTAGCAACTTTGAAGGCCAGCAGTCAACGACAGCAGGCTCAGCTAAAGTATTACCCACAGCACAATCTCGTACCCAGAGTCTTCAGGCTCTTTGGCCAGCAGTTACTCAAAAGAGCCTGAGGACCCTGGGTACAAGATTGCCAACAGCATTCCTTGAAAACAACCCTTTCAGTTGTGGTTCTTTTGACTTGACAAGAAATGTATCTGCTACTACCAAGAGTGCAAAACGGCTAAGCCTAATTGCTTATAAATGAACTATTTACAGTTTACAGTTACGAGATTCATTATCATCTAGCAAATCCTTGCACTATCCGTGATACTTGAAGCAACACTGGTCCAGTTTCTGGGTCGTTAATGTAGAATGAACTTGAGGAGGGATTTTCAAGCATGTCCTCAAATGCTACAAAATAAAAGATTGTAAAAATAAAAGATTATTTGTTGAAAATCTTTTGATTTCAAAATGACCACTCTAACAGTGTACAATCATGTTCCAGTTTGATGCCCTCCCAGAAATAGGCTTGACAACATATGCACTGACCTCCTAATACTCTGGCATTGTTAAGGCTGAGTTGAACTAAAGGATTCTCCATAATTGCCTGGTACAATGGACTGCAGAAATACAATGGAAAAACAAACAAAAAACATGGTGCATGATAACCAATTCATGAGAGATGAAGTGACGCATGCACACTACATGTATTTACACAGCTCTAACCCCTCTTAAGCCAAAAGGAATAAGATTCAACCATGGAATAATGAAGAAACACATCTGATCTCACTGTAAAAAAACATTGTTTTTGTTTATTTACCTTGACTGATCGAGACCCTGATTTATATCTTCTACACTGCCTTGCCTGTCACCCAACAACCAGTCACACTGAAGAAAAAAAATAATCAATTCACTATTGTTATATAAAACTGAAAATCAATACATGTAAGTCATGCCAGAAGCATATCACCATGCATATTGGTTCAAACGGTGAACTTTACGTGTGCTGAATCTAATGCAAATTGTACAAGAAGCACAGATCTGTTCACACCCCCTGAGGCCACACCACTGTCTCCCCTCTCGACCTAGCCACACTGCAAAATCTGCCTTGATCTATAATTAACTTTTATTTTATTTTATTAGACTTCGCCTTCAAAATTAAAACTATAATCAGAACATTACATCGTGAAACAGAAGATAAACAAGTACTGGGTTAAGGCAGGGTGGCCACAACAGCTAGCGCCAGTTACTGTGGGCCCAAGATTTACAAAGTTCTGAACACTCGAATAAGATAGTAAAATATAGTAAACTTAAATAACAACACGAAATAGGCTCTAAAAGGTTGCGTGGCATATTACACTTTAAACAGACAGATTTCCAGGTTCTAGGCTCCTCAATATCGAAGCGCGAAATAAGTGCATTTTTGTAGTATGAGGAGAGCAGAGATTTAAATTGGTTCAGAGTTACATGTTCATATCTTAACTGCAGGGGAAGAGCATTCCAGGTTCTAGAAGTTCTTACAAAAAAAGAGTGCTGATAAGTAGAAGTGCGGCATTTCTTTGGTCTGAAAGATTTTGCATTGCTAGCGCTTGCTCTAGTAACCCGTGTGGGAACAATGCCTTCAGGGAGCACGTCATGTGATACACAAACAATATCATTGGTGGCCTTAAAGAAAAAGACCAAGTCCAAAAACTCGTGCCAATAGCAGATAGGTAGGATATCAATTGACAAGAGCCTGTCTCTATAGCTTTCCTCACATACATGTAGGAGGGGTAGATCTAAAATAAACTTTGAGGCACGTCGCTGGACACGTTCGATGCATCTTATGAGGTCTTTTGTTTCCGGAGACCACACTTGCATGACGTAGCCAAGAGCAGGACGTACGATGGCTAAGTAGAGAGTTCTGCTGGTGCTTGAGCTTAGAACGTCCATTGCACATCTACGTATGAACCCCAGTAACTTGTTTGCCTTAGCGCACTGTTCGAGCGTGTGCTTTTACCATGTTAAGTCGGAACTAACGTAGACTCCGAGGTCTTTCTCGTGATTGGTGACCTCTAGTGGCTTGTCATTTATCTTGTACTGGAACTTAAATGGATTAAACTTTCTTGTGATGTACTTCTTTTTAACAAAAGGAAAGTTGCACAGCATTACTATCAACACATAAAAATATTACCGTGTACCACTGTACATGTACTTCTGGAGAGCTTAAACACTTACAGCTGCTTCTTGGTTGTTCCCAGTTGCTTTAAGTGCCATAAGGATTTCTTCCTCTTGAAAACCCATTTCTTTTAAGTTATTTACAGCCTGGTAAACAACAACAGTAGCAAATTTATTATATAAGAGACTTTATTGGGATCAATAAAATTAATATATCATGTACAATAATGCTGAAATAAAAGTACCTTGTCAAGTCTTTGCTAGGGCTAAAACTGAAAGGGTCCCCACATTAAAAGAGTATAATTTACTCAAGAAGTGTTTAATTATTTCCATGTATACATGTTCACGAACTAGTTTCAAAAGTGCCACTAGAACGACATCATGAGGAGAAAAAACTTGGAATGAAGTAAACAAGTAAAAGTTAGTCATTTAGGTGTTAAGGAACATTTACCCTGGGATTTGGAACAAATTCTTTCCTTTTCCTTCGAGTCCTACCAGCCCTTGCTCCAAACACCAGAGGTTCATCAATATCAGGATCACTCTCATGTTGTAAAAGCCATTCCATAGCCAGCATTGGAGACATCCTGTCGTCAAAAGAAAAATGACCAATGAATTATCATTTCTGAGGAGACAATCCTCTAAATGATATTGCAAGTAAGCTTCAAAAGATAACCATAACTGGCTATCATGTGAGAAACTAAGGGTTCTTTCGATTTATCAGAATTGGCCACCGGACTGGTTGATTTATAAATGGAATGTACCAGCCATGCAGTCCTGGCAAATGGAGTGCTCTTAGTTGCTGATTTAGGTTTTGAGCAAAATGCTATTTTACAAACAAGAAATACGCTTATGACTTTTCTTTAAAACACAAGTGGAACCAAGGAACTGATGCTTAACTATTTTTTTATCATGTAAATTGACCTGAAAAGCCCATTGGGAGTGTTCAATAAAGTATTTACATCTAGTTGTTTACTGATAGTTAATACAAAACTGATTCAACACATGCACAAGCAAAGCAACTCATGGTAATAAGTAAACAAACTAAGTCAAGTATTGCATGGTTACTGTTTTGCAAAGGCCACTTGCATTTTAAAGAAAGGCAATAAGCTACATGTACATGTTCTTTCCTGTTCTTAAGCCCTATTCCAAAAAGTAAAATTATACACTCAGAAAACCACTCTCTGTGACAAAATACAGCTTATCTGGAACAACTTTGATTTCAAGGCAAAAAATGCACTTATGATAGTCTTGCGTAAAAAGATCCATAGATGTATAACAATAATAATAATAATAATGATAATAATAATAATAATAATAATAATAATAACAATAACAACTAGGTCATTTTGTATAAACTTGATGTACATGAATAATATTATTTGTAGTCAACTCAGCCCTGAGCCACTTGTTGGCTGCAAATCCATATGCAACTGAATTCTGCAGAATAATATGAATGAATAAGTTGCATTACCTGTTTAAAACCAAAGCCTTTTTAGCTCTTGTTTCCTTGAAACCCATGTCTGTCAGCTGCTTAAGAAGAGCCTGAAAGACAATTGGAAATAACTGTGAGACAGAAAAAGAAAAGAAGAAGGAAAAAAAAAAGAAGATTCATCTCAACTTGAAAAAAGTCATAATGCAGTGCAGCATAACTTTACATTTAGCTTACAATACAAGAAGCATGGTTTAGAAATTATAATTCAAGGTAAATATATTAGATAAGCATAATATTGAAAACTTTGTCCATTTGTTTCAAAATTGTTTAACTAAACTACTCACTAGATGAAAACACAGACACACAAAAAGTCTTAAAGGTTGACCTCAATGATTAGACTGTTGAAATAATAACTTTGCCTCAATCATTACAGCATTACAAGATAATTTACACTATTGATCCTAACATTATTAATTTTGCCCCTGATGTAATAAACTGTGTAGTCCCTTTCTTCCTTCTCATTCACGTTTCTAATTTGCAAAATTTTAACGTCACTTTGCGCGTGTGATCTGAGGAAAAAGTATGACTGCTTGCAGTCTGCTGCAATGATAAAATACTGTTACATGACTGTTTAGTTCTGTTTCTATGGCTGGAGCACATTACAATACATTGTATGCATTAATTAACCTTTATTACAATGTCCACTTCCAGAAAATGTCTATACTCTGCCCACGGAAGGTTTTTTGTTTTGCACCCCCTCCCCCATGGGATTTCCAGTTTAGCTTCATACTTTGATTCTAAAAGTTTGAGTTTCAAGACCCCCTCCCCCTAGGAATTTCCAATGACCTTCCATGGGGTGGGTAAAGATTTTTTTCTGGAACTGCACAATCTTACTTTTAGTGGGTCACAGATAAGCCTCTTAGCCTTGGCTGTAAAAATAAAGTTACTTGCTTGGTCATGATCTTTCTGTGTTATCAGGATAATGGATTTCTTTAAAAATTATATAACTTTAGCCTTAATACTCACAGGGTCCACATTTGGCTGCAAATCTTCTCCATGACCTAAAAAGGAAGTAGGATGGTATAATTTAATTTTAGCTTATTAGTCAACATTAACAATCAAACTCAACTCACAAAACTTAATAAATACAAGCCGTTAGGTCAACTACTGACTGGTAACATTGTAAAGCTAAATAGAGCCTTGAGTTAAAACATCACATTATCAGCAGTTGGAATATTTATTCAGTACTCATACTTGGTTTTCCAGCAAAATAACTGGAAACTGAATGCACAGCTGCAAATACATACCCCCCTCCTCTCCCCAGTAAGGCTATTTCTGGCAAGCATGAAAATTGACTGGGGATTTTTCTTTTTTGTATTTATTAAAAGACAAAAGATGTGAGTTTATTTTTTTTTTTGCTAGTTATTAGACCCTGTGTCTTCATGGGGGGCTCAAATTATGAATCAAACAAAACAAACATCAAAGTACACTTTTAATTATTTAAATTGATTCATCTGGCCCCAGCTGTTCAAAGAGTAGATAACTTTATCCAATGGATAAAATTAACTCCAAGTAGTTAATATATTTTATCCACTAAATAGTGACTTATGCGCTGGATAAAGTTATCCACTCTTTGAACAATAAATTATTGGGGCCTGCAAAAATAACAGTCATTTGCATGAAAACATTAATATTTTAATTTAATTAATTTAATTTTTTTAAATTTCCATTAGCAAATTGTCTAATGACCAGCTATGACAATAAAATAATTTATTGTTGCAGCTCTGGAAAGAGTATCTGAAAGTCCTAAGTGGCCACCATAAGTTACAATAAAGTCAAGAAACGTTACCTGCACTGTCCGTTTCTTTGCCTTCACTCACAGATTGCAGTAGGATAGAAGAATCAATCAATGAGATGAGAATTCTTCTAAGTTCCGAGTTGAACTAAAAGACATACGAAATAGCATTTCATCATCAAGTTTTTTATTTATTTATTTTTATATATTATTCTTATTATTTTTTGCAACTGTATTTATTTTTTATTTTCAAAACCAACAGTGTTACAAAAATCATCAAGTTACAGGTAACATGTACAATACTGTCAGAGGAAAAACTTGCATTATTTGTAATATAAATTGTATTATTGTCTTGGCATATTAGCATTTGTTATTTTTGGCATGTTTTAGCTTTTCTAATAAATTAAATGCTTTTATGTTTTTATCACTTGTAAATATTCTTGGGATTCTTTGTAATTAGAGATATCCTGAATTATCTCATCTCATCTTATCTTGAAGGTGCATATAATTCTAGAGTTTACAAGACATTATGGATTTTCCCAAACAACATGTGTACTAATACTGTCTATGGATGAAATACAATGAATGTCTTAGAATCAAGCCAATTAGTTCAATTTTCAAGAAATAATTACTTACAGTCACTGATTAATTAAATGCCAGTACATTTCGGTACATTTATGCTGTTTTATTATTCAACACATCGTAACACATCCCAAATACAGTCATTGAGATGCACTAAATATTCGCCATCCATAGTCACTAGATATCCTTTGATATATATGTAATTTCGTGTGTCAAGGGGAAAAATGGCAAAATAATGATCATCTCCAGCTTTTGCAATAAAACTGTGCTTTGTTATCAATGTGTTAAATAATTAAAACAATTATCCCGCTCAACCTGTGCAATTTTGCAGGGTAATAATTATTGTTAAATATACAGATGTATTATAGATGTTCAGCCAAACTGCTTTGAAAACACAATAACTTAAGGTGGCCGAATACAGTTTTTTTAGTGTACAGGTGTTAGAGGACGTTATTTGGAAACTATGTATTTCTGGACGCCCAAAATTGGTATGGTGTAAGACTAACTAAGAAAAAATGTATTTTCGTACTTCTTGTTGAGCTAAGTACCGTTTCCATGGCAACGCAGCGAACTATTAAACATCCATAAATAGTAGGTTTCCTTTATTTTTAGAAAATGTACTCATTAGATTTTTTCCATTTTTTGTATCCAGAAAAACTCACAAAACACTGACACAGTTGCACTATTTTCATGTAATTTTAACAGAGAGATCTCCTGTAAATATTGATTTTATATTTTAATGTTTTGTGAAGATACCCTCTGTTAGATTTAGGTTTCTCCTAGTAGGCGAGTTACGCTTTTAGGGAACTATTTTCATGCCAAATTTCACGAAATTCTAATGAGCGGTTCCTTAGAAAACAGTTCATTTCCACGAAAACAACCAGTCGCAATATTTTGGTCAAATGCGCATGTGTGGCTTTAATAAGGTTTCATGGCAAAGATGAAAAGCATGCGAAAGGTCTTGGTGAATGCTTTTTTTTGCCCGGAAAGAAAAGAAAAAGAGTCCAGAAACGAGAACTTAGTTATTTAGGATCAAAACTTAACTTTATTATCCATTTCATGTGAAATTGAGGGATCACTTTATCGACCGCCGTATTTGCGTACCACAACCCTAGCGCGCGCTTAATTGCATCAGTAACAGAACCTGTAAAGTGCGCGCAAATTGTGTTCGGCCACCTTAAACACTCAAATTCCCCAAATGTGTTCCCATCTGGTCTTGAAGCTCAGTTGGTTAGACTAACAGTGATTTAGCCTGGAGGTCACATGCCCAAATCATTTCAGCAACTCAAGCTACATAGCCTAGGGACCCCATTTCCTTTTCTAGGGATAGCAACCCAAGGGATTAGTCGGCAAGGCTTTTCCTATACGTCAAGTAGCATGTTTGCACGTTTGTTGCATGGATATAAAATACTAAATTTACTTACATCTAGAGTGAGTGGAGAGAGGCTAGTTGAAGAATCCCTGACCTTCCCTGCATCAAGTTTAGCTGTAAGCTTCTTGACAGCTTTGAGATCAGGCACTTGATAGCTGCTACTTTTACATTCCTACAAGATTTTGGAAGAGAAAACTGAATATCATGGCTTGGATGTAAATGTCGGTGTGTAGTAGGCCTTGAAGAATTGAGGACAATGAAGTGAACATTATGTTTTCTGGGAAATTGTAATTTTGAAGCAGAGCTGTCATACTGGTAGTCGCGCCCAGCTTATTGAAGGAATTGGTGTAAGTGAGATGTAAATGCATGATTTGACCTAGATATGCTCAATTAATTTTCAGCTATTTAAAAAAAATGCACACATTGAATAAGTAGGCACCATTTGTAAGAACTCAGTTTCTGGGATCATCCTGAGATTCTCAGAATGTATCCACGGTAGCAAAAGGAGGCACCTTCCTTGACCCTTTAACCCCTAAAATCAAAGAACAAATTCTCCTATTTTGTCCCCATACTTTTCTTATAAAAATACTGGGGAGAAGTTATTAAAATATCAACTGTAGAAAATCCACCTTGGGTGATCATATCCTTAATTCTCATGACCTCAGGGATTGAATAAGCATTGATATTACAAGGAGAAATTTGATGTTGATCACTGTTGTTCACAAGGGTTAAAAAAGGTTGGGCTTCAATGAAATCAATTGTACACATATTCAATCAGCTGTGAAAAAACAAAATTAATGGTGTATTAAAGACAGTTTATTTCTTATTCAAACCACTATGCCTGAAGTTATGACATCAATTTCCAATTTCTGAACACACTGACACCAATTTCCGATCTAACTAACAAAGGACAACCTGACCTTTAACTAGGATTTATTTACTAAGTAAATAATTGAAATTTTTTCATTTCTATGTTTTTACCGCACATTTGCTAAGCTTATTAAGCACATTGCCAAGCTTGTCTGTAACCTCTCTGCAACACACAAGTGTTGATTTCCCCGTCGAAAAACAACACAAATATACATTAAGTCGACCTGCTACCAAACTGGCTTGATAATATGAACATTACTCACTTTCTCAGCCCCACCGGCAGTTGTGTTATGACGTTTTTTGAAGAGAATTAATTCGTCTGTAAAAAGGAATTAAAACAATATCAGGGGAGGCGGGCGGAAACGCTTACGGTAACGACAGAAGCTAATGCATATACTTACCATTTTCTTGAACATTTTCTTCTTCCAGCGTTTTCTCGTCGTTAAGTTCACGATTTGATTTAGCGAGAATAAGTTTATACAAGGGAGATTCCTTCGAATATTCGCCACCGAGAGCTTTATCCTTCACAGTATTAACTGTATCTCTCAAACAAACTGTTAGACTACTTTCTTTACCTGACGAACTAGTAATTTTTACACAGATCAGAGGGACAGATCTTAGAGATTTCAGGCTTTGAAGTTCAAATTCCCTCATCTTTGCTTGTTTCTTTCATCTCCAGGTTTTGCAAAACAAGAGTTTCGTGACAAAAGTTTACGTTCATGCGCAATATCAACAAAAATTGGTTTACGTTTGCGCATCCAAACAAATATTTCCGATAATAGCCATATGTGGTCACTGTCGTAAGCGCAGTCCGACAATAAACCTTCCGAAAATTTTCCGAAAGAGTTACGACTTTTGGAACCTCGTTCCCAGTCGAACAACTTGGAGACGAGGCTGAATAAGTCAGTTCAACCATATTTGGTAATTCTCGGTACAATGCGACGTCGGAACGAGAACCCGAACTCATCCCGAATCGCTATCCACGCAATCATTATTCACGCTTTCTGTCATGGAAATCAGCTGAATGAATCCTTGAAGAATGTGAATTGATTTTTATTCCATTAGTGAATTGAATTTTTGTGTTTGAAGAATGGCAGATGCAGCAAATAATGGTGGTGTTCCCAAAGGAATGAGGCTTGTGGTGCGATTTTGGGGCGCTGTGTCTGGACTATGTGAGTAAAGCTTACATGTTGTTGATTTTGATCTTTCAACTTTCGGTTTTTTTCGCGTTCAAAAATGAAACTTATGTAGTGCTTTGCGCTCTTGTCTGATTACATTTAGATTATGCAAACAGATGCGACTCCTTACTTTCGGGTGAAAGATTTTTTATACCTTGCATTTAAGCTTTACTGTCTTGTATTTAAATCGCCGGAAAAATAATGACGGCCAACATCTGACCGGCGGGTTCGCTAATCACATTAAGATTTCTTTGTTGTGATGCCCTTACTTCATTTGAATAATTGCGTACCATTGCCTGAATATACCATCAACAACGCTTAGCGAAGTTTAAGGTTATAAATTTAGCTAATAAAACTTTAGCTCAAATAAAACTGACATGAGTCTGTTTTCCTTATAAGTGGAAATTAACCGGCATGTTGTCAGTTCACTGAACTTTGAAAACCACGCGTCTGTTTAAATAGCCCATAAATTTAGTGGTAACACCTTGTAATTGTAATTCAAAACTTTAGAAATGCTTTTTATAAAACTGAAATTTTCCTTCATTAATTTAAATTTAATTTTTTTTTTAACGTAAAATCCAAGCTTCTTGACCAGGGCGAAGCCTTCTAATTCTTTGCTTTGCTTATTGAGGTGCTGTTCATAAGGCAATTTTTTTGTGTGTGTTTGTAACGTGTCATCATGCAAAACAATAATATTATTGCAATTTGCAGACATGGTTTTTTAATATGCAAAACATTTCAGACAACTGAATTTTCATAATTTGTAGGCGCCATGTGAGTGGCATTAATTTGAGTGTTTGTCAGGTCACAAGACAAGCATGTTTTCCGTGAGTCTGAGGCTATCTCAGCCTTGCAAAAGAAACCAAGATTCTGAGACAATTTACACAAAAAGTGAAGACTGTGAGATTCTTACAATTTTAAATTTTGCAAAATGCAGATTTTTCAAGACCATAATTTAGCACCCCTTATTTTTGTCAGTTTTTTTTGGTGAGATTAAGGACGGTGTCTAAGTATTTTTGCACAGTTTATTTCTATGCGGGAAAAGCAGATTTTAGCAAGGGCTATTGGAATCTAAAAGAAAATTGGGGGTAACCACACATTTTTCAGGGATAATTCTTCACCTATCCACTTTGTGCCATGTGGCACATAAGGCCTCAACACAACTCCGCCGACCAGCTCTGTCAGCCGCTGCAATTTGTACCTCACTCCAATTCTTCCAACCAGCCTTTTCCCTTTCCCTCTCCGCCGTCCTCCTCCATGTTGTCCTTGGTCTGCCCCGTTTTCGTCACCCATCCGGTGTCCAGGTTAATGCAGTCCCGCAGTCATTATTCGGCTCTTTCCTCATGATGTGGCCGGTGAATTTTCATCTCCACCATCATCAGAGCTTCTTTGTTTGTAATTCTTTACTGCCAGCGTATCTTAAATATCCGTCTAAGACATCTGCTGTGGAAGACGTTGATTTTGTTTTCATCACTTTTATTCATCTTCCACGTCTCGCAGGATAATTTCCACGTTTCAGGGATAATCAAGCGACAGTAATTCAAAAGAGCAGTAAAATACAAAGCAGTGATGGCATTTTTTCCAAATTAAAGCTTCATTATCTCTGAAAAATGCATGGTTACCCCAAAGTTTCTTTTTGGGCACCAAGGGCACTTGCTAAATAAGTTCCGCATTCACCACAAAGTTTAAACCGCGCAAATATATCGCTGTATTAGTAGGCACCACCCATAGGAAAACCGAGTATCTCGAGATGCACAGAACGTATGCCCAGTAACAAAAGTAGGAACCGTCCTTAAAGTTGCATGCCAGTAATGTAACATGTGCGCCTGCGACTTGTAGCAATACACAGTTTTTTGATGCAACTAAACTTTAATTCAGTGTTGTTAGTTTTTATTTCTCAATGAAGTACCTCATGTAGACTGGAGGAGAATAGAACCAGAATAAAGTTATTAATTGTTCAACTGAGTTAGGATAGCTATCGGTTTTACGTAAATTAACCAACTAAATTTCCTGGCCCCAGTTGTTCAAAGAGTGGATCACTTTATCCACTGGATAGGTTGCTATACGGCAGATAAAATTTGTAGAAGAATTTCCTTATAGCCCTATAATTTGTGTATAAAGTAGAAGCGTCTGTCTAATCTAAGTATGGGATTGTGTGAAAAACTTGCCAAAAGCTTTGGCTGGAGTACATTCTATCCGCTGGATAGCATCTTATCCACTGGATAAAGTTATCCACTCTTTGAACAACTGGGGCCAGGAGTATTAATTTTAGCAACCTTGATTAAGTGGAGCGTTAACTCTAAAATACAGGCAGTGGGAAAATTCAACAGCAGTTACCAATAACACTTGACCTACCGCCTTCAAGTTAGAGTCGGATAAAGTTGCGTTGGTGAACCTCAGTCAAAGAAAAGCTGTTGAAATTATTTTGAATTCTGGCAAGATTTCAAGGTGATGCAACCTATTTGTGGGAAAAAGGTGTTCCAGTCCTGCAGACTACTGTGTTTGTTCACACATAGTTACTACACATAAAATTTACATTCATTATTCTTTGAATACTGACAAAACAGATACTCTTTTATTTTCTGCTAGGCTCTGCAGCACTTGGCTTCTTTGTTCTTTTTACATTGTCAGCAACATGTTTAGGAATGGGAATATATATGATGTAAGTTTACATGTGAACATATTTATTAATAAACCTTTTTACATATTTTGACATTTGCAATAGTCAGTGATCTAATTATTAACAGTTAGGTACAATACAACTTTCTTTGCATATTTTCATTATTTCAGACTGATGGGTGCAGCGATTTTAGCCTTGGAAGCTCCGATGTGTTGTCAGTATTTACCAGCTCTTGTGACAATGAGCAACTGGATTGAAGCTCATTTTAGATTCTGGATGAGAGGATGCTTATATTTTCTGTAAGTTTTTATTCTCATCGTCAGCATAGATCTGCTCACTGTATTTTCACTGTTGAAATACCCCAGAGACGTATATGTCCTATATCATTGAAACCTGTTATATGACAGTTTTAAAACACATATGGATGTCATACTTTATTAAATTCTCAGCCTCGGATATTGCATTTCTAGCGTTCTGATTGGTTCACTAAATCTCAGTTATCAGCTCATATACCGTAGTTTGACCTTATATGGAAAGCGAAAGCCCCAGGTGTTGCTAAGCTAAATTTTTTTCGGCGGGAAGCAAAAGTTTCTTCGGAAAAATGTAGAAAAAAAAAAGGAAAAGAAAGACACTATTTAATGGTACGTATCTCTGAAGTTTCCTTTAAAATCTTCAAAATTGCAAGATTTTACGATTTTTTTAGATCACATAACAACAACAATAGCAACCGGTTACCTTCAAAAATTTCAGGATGGCTTACAAATCCTGGCAGAAAGAGGTTAAAGCCAATGGAAGAGCTTCATGCCTGTCTTTATGTTTTTACGAATTTACAAGGACTTCAGATGGTTCATCTATGAAATCCGTACGAGCGGCGGCCATAATGTTCGTTTCCGTCGCTCGGCACCACTCAGCAAAACATTTGCACTAATGTGCACAGCTCTTACGCTTCTCAAATAAGCTTGAAGTTTAAAAACTTGCACTGAATGCTTGTCTCAGTGAGGTCGTACCTCGTACACTTGGACTTGCCTGAAGCGTTTTAAATCGTCCGCAAGGAATTCAATTCAGCATGAAAAAAGCCGTCGTTGCCCTGATCTCTTCCTTCGCTCGGCATCACGCAGCAGAACATTTGCTCAAATGTGCACAACTATTACGCTTCTCGATGAGCTGGAACTTCAAAAGCACTTGAATGCTAGTCTCAGAAAGGTTATAATTGGTACATTTAAACGTTTCTTGAATTTTAGATGTCCGACTGTGTCCGATTTTCTTCGCTTTCGATTTTTCATTCAACTCCGTTTGCAAAGCGCTTCGCGTGTCATGTGATCATTAGGTTTCGCGCGCTTTGGTCGGAGGTTGCCTCAACATCCGGTCGTTTAAATTTGAAAGAAGTTTTTTCTTAAAATAGAAAAATTCAGTAACCTTCAACAGCAACGTCCAAACGCGGAGAATTCAATAAAACAATTATTCCATTCGCGCTTGTTGGATATGAGATTAGTTATAGCCAACTCGGCGCTTCGCGCCTCGTTGGCTATTTACCATCTCATATCCAACGCGCGCTCATGGAATAATTGTTAAATATACAAGCCAAACCTGGGGGGTCGAGTAAAACCCAAGGGCTCACACAGGAAAAGACCTATTATTATTATTATTATTATTATTATTATTATTATTATTGTTATTATTATTATTGTTATTATTGTTGTTGTTGTTTTTATTCTACTGTAATACATTTAGTAACATATAATGATATCAAATTTTGACCGGTGCTGTGTGTATTCCTATGTGTAGGCTGGCTCTTCTTCCTATTATTTTGTGCCTTGAAGTCTCCACTTTTGTTGGTTCTGGTGCAGTCATGATCACTGCTGCCTTGTATGGTGTTTTAGCCATTGGCAGAAAGTAAGTGAAATTATGTATTTTTAGGCTAGAAATAATACTTGGGTTATCAGGCATGGGAGCAAATCATAGTTTGTTAGTAGTTTGTTATTTTAATGATTTTAAAAATCCTTGAAGACCTTAGCAAGGGTTAGATCACTGAGTTTGTTGAACTGCCATCTTGGTGAGTAGATGGGGAGTTTTTATTATTATAATTATTATTATTATTATTATTATTATTATTATTATTATTATTATTATTGTTATCATTATTATTTTTTATTTAATCTTCTACAGTACACAGGTACAATACAGTACAGTACTTTCATTTCTTACTCTACTAACACTGCATATTACTTAAAAACTGTTTACAGAAGAATATACATGTGCATATACTTTCTTTCAGTGTCCTAGAATTTAGTTTGTGACTAAGTGAAGGTATAATATTGTAAGTTGCACTGTTTCAACAAGAAAGGTAAAACATCCCCATGACTCATTGCCTTTAACCATCCACTGATTTGCTTTTCAGGGGAGTTGATGCCAACAAGAACACTAATACTGATGACATTGAGATGAAAACTAACTTAGTTGATAACAAAGGTGATCCCACTCAGAGTGAACCATGAGGAAGGCAAAATACCTTGACTGTCAGATAATTCTCCTCTTGTATTAAATACACACTCCATGCTGGTATTTATGGTGTAATTAATAATGGTAATTGAACTGAGTGGAGTGCAATTTGATCTGAAATCATACGCGTGATTTCAAAATCGAACGAGCGCGCAACACGAGTTTGATTTGAAATCACAAGTATGATTTTAGACCAAAATTGCGCGACACAAAGTTCAATTACCACTTTATTACACCCATTTTGTAATCACAGAGTTTTATTGTCAATATTAATATTTTATCTTTGTTACTTCATTTCCATTTTGATGGGCTAATTAAGAAAGGATGCGATTTAGAGCAAAAAAATGGTGCAATTTGGGAATAAATCGCACTGTTGAGAGCCAATCAGATTGCAAGGATCACCAGTGATTTCAAAATGGGTGTAATAAAGATGTTTAAGTTATTAAATACTTTAAAAATTATGAGAGATAATTATTATATCATCTTCTTTAACTTAACTTATTTTGTGGAAGAAATTAATTTTATTGTGCTACAGTATGATACATAACCTGATGCAAGCACTTAGTTCAGGAGAATGTGGTTGATCAGTGTGTGCAAGTCATGCAAATATTTACAACACATATTTATTACTAACATAATGTGAAATAATGAAAACCCAGGAGGGTGGGGACTGGGGTGGGTATAATGACTAAGTGTACCATCTGCTAAGGCTAAATTATATGGTTTCGATTACTCTGGGTTGGGGAGAAAGGTTTCTTGCCCTTTATCTTTATATTTGTCAAATGTTTGGACTTCCACTATAAAAGGGACAGCTTGTTCCACCTTTGTCACAAACTCATTGCTATAATGTCGCATTGGTGATGGCAGACGAAGCGACAAAGGAGGAGGTCAAGGAAATAAGCCAAACATGTCTTTAAAATAACTTTAAGGTTCAAAGAATATTTTGGACAACATATATAGCCATTCAGCCATAAAATCTTTAGCTTTATTCACCAGGGCAATATTTTTTTGTGTCTTGCCGCACAGACTATGCAATGTTGACAACTCAGTGTTTACAGTGAAATGACTGGTGACTTGGTCAGGCCATTAGGTTCCTTTTATAGTGCTGGTCTGTATTTAAGGACATGCCGCAGGAGCTCAGGCCACAGCCCGCTTGTAGGACATTGTACATTAGTGGAATTTTCTGCTGTAATATTGGACATCTTGTAACCTATAGGTACATGTTGCTCATGAATCTTGTCAAAGTTGTACAAAAGGTAATGCTAGTGGACTTTCAAGATTAAGAAATTATATCTCAGGGTTGTTGTGAGGAGATGGTATCCAGTTATGTTTACCATCTATTCATGTAAATGTTACTGGCTGTCATGAAAAAAATGTTTCCGGAATATTTAGAAAAAAAGGAAACACCTCCTTGTTTTGTGGTGATTTCCTTGCCATAAATAATGTAAAAAAACCAGCAGATAATATCACCTTGAAAATCCATCTCCTGTAAAAAAATCACCCTTGGTTTGAGCATTTCATTTGTCAAAAACAACGCTGACTTTTTGCTCTGCCGTGTTTGGTTTACATTCTTCCTGTAGCCGCCTTTCTCCCATCATTCCCTGGGAGACATTAACCCTTTAACCCCTAATATCAAAGAACAAATTCTCCTTTCTTGTCCCATAATTTTCAGGGGATAAGATATTAAAATATCAAGAAAATTTACCTTCAGTTGGGTGATCATATCCTTTATTTTCATGACTTCAAGGATTGAATAAGCATTGATATTACAAGGAGAAATTTAGTGCTGATCACTGTTAGGGCTTAAAGGGTTAACAAGATGGCATCCACCTGCAAAGTTATAACCTCCTTTTACAAATCTTAGCAAGAACCCTGGTGTCTTTTTTGGAACATTCCAAATAAAAAATTTACAGTGTTGATAGTTTCGCAGTGTTTTCAGTGTCTTTTAAGGTAGCTTTTTGTAAAGTCAATCATCCTTTCTGGAGTGTTCCTATTGCTTCATTTGTTCTTGCCCTTAGACAATTCTACACTACTACATTAACATACACACCCAAGCACACTACAGGGCCCAGTTGTTCAAAGCCCGATTTAGCTAATCAAGTTAAATTACTCATCAACGGGAAAGATTTTTCAAAAAGGCTTAAATTCTTTACCACTAGCTTATCATTAGACTTTAAAAGACGTGTAAAAAAATATTGGTAAGTCTTAAGTTTAAAGTACCATACCTAACTAAAGTACAAAAATGAAAGTTGTACAGCCTGATTGCTGTCTGTTACTGAGCTTCGAAATCTAATTTAACACACATACAGTAATGTACGGAAATGGTTTTAAGCTATTAATATATTCACTAATATTATTTATTTACATACTCAGCCCTGAGGGCAACTCTGATAAATGAACTAGCTCACTGATGAGAATTTCAGTCGGGACATCGATTGTGTTTGTTGTAGATAGGAAAGTTTTCTTTCGACAGGGACTTGGGGTATGAAAAAAGTATGGATACGATTTTCAAATTAATTTTTCAAAGGTCTCATTCCTGCCCTGTACTCCTCGGTATAGAAAGAAGCTGTAAGAAAGAGATTAAAGTAATATAATGTGAGAATCAAATACATGCAGGTTTGAAATCATCTTCCTACTTCAGTTGTTTCCGTACAAGTACACTAATATTTTTAATTATTTGAGGGTTGGAGAGTTCCTTTTAGCAGAGGTCGTTATATCAGGGCTACACTGTAGATGATTTTTATTTAATATAAGTACAGATTAATGCTTTTTGAGCTCAGATTTAAATTTTGTTTTAGGATATTTACCTGAACAGCTCTACTGAATTTTATTTATAAATATGAGACGGTTTATTTTTGTTCAATAAAGTAATAGCTTTTGGTGCTGGAATTGCACTGTTTATTTTGATTTCTGGGGCCAATCAGTACAAGGCTGTTGGCTAAAAGGAGCCCGGTAGCCAGGGATACACGAGAAATTGCTTTGAGTGCGTAATTTTTTTGCAGCAGCACCTAACATGTCAGGGGTTGTTCCACTAATTTCTCTGCGTTCAAAGCTGTACATGTAGGTTTAGAGACAAGCATTTCAGGAAAGCACCGAGCTGATTCGGAGGGAAACATGATTTGAAGTTTTTCAGGTTTTTGCGTTAGAAGCGTGATCGTTGCCTTCCCTTCTTGCAAAAATCGTTTGCGGATACTTATTTCCGTCAAAAGAAAAGTTTTTCCTATTAAACGGAGATTGGCTGCCGATGCACGATATGCGATGTTGCAAAATTCATCTCTTCCAAGCAAAACAGTTATACCGCTTGTATGTACGCCGTTTTATGACCACACCATTCGAATTGAGGCTTTCTACCGTTACAAAGCATTCTAGTTCATTTGCTTCCATAATTCAATCAAACAAAGAATCGGACGACTTTAAATTTTGGTTCCACCGTAGAGGTTTCAACCAATCACAGCGTTTCTTGTTTCTAAACTTGATCCCAGGGTGCTCTCTGTTCTTCACAGGAGAAACAGAGAGGATCTAGGAGAACGAAAAATGGCGCGCGCGCTGCAAATTGAATAATTACGTCTGCCTCATTATAACATAAGAAATCATCACTATAACAACTGAAACTTTTGTCGTTTCGCGAAAAATTTTATTCACCCTGTGAAGCTTGGAAAATTCTATTTTACCAGTAAAGATTTGATCGTTTCGTTAAGAAAAGTTAGCTGTCACCACAAGGTAAGATGTGTATTGAATTTTTTTCTACCACGAAAAGTAAATCACGAAGAATTGAACGCTTTCTTTTCACTGTCCGTAAACGCCCCGTCACAAGAATTATAATCAGTGGCATCCAGCGATTCATTTCAGGGAATATATAGTTACTTTCTATTCGGAGGGCTTAAATCGCCTCAGAAATCGATTTGCATAGGGTAGAAAAACTGGGATTTGCTTTGATACTTTGCCACTTATTATCATGGGTGGCAAAAAATTAAGTAATTACTCCCTAATTTTTGCGCGAAATTTCACCGTTATGATTTTAAATGTGAAATTACAAAATTGCTATGGAAACGTTTCAAAAACTCACGATTTTGAGCGTACTTTTTCACCCATAAAAAAATCCATTGGTTTATTCTTGAAATAAAGAAATAATTTCACTTGCGTTTTGTCAAAAGTAGGTTCGGCAAATTTTTAGAATTTCGGCAAAACCCGCGTGAAATTATTTCCTAATTTTACTCGTCACAATTTGATCACCCAAACTAATAATTAAGTGACAAAGGAAATTTAATTCCCTTTTGTTATAATTAACGAACGGACGAACAATTTCATCGAGAAGAAAAGAAAAAAGTGTGTTACCTTCCAAAACTGCCCCTTTGAAAAACTCGAAAACGATCCTGAAGAAAACACATTTCCCCGATAAAATCCCTGCAAGTTGCACGGATTCATGTCACCCATTACAAGGCCATCAGAATTTGCCTTACGAAAGCATTTTTTTGTTTACATTGTATTTGTGGTGTGGCAAAATAAATAAATAAAAATAAATAAATAATTAACAAATTTGAAAGAAAATAGTTTTCTCGTCCAACTTGAAAAATGTCTCAGAAAGGAAAAATTGATTCAAATAAGAATTTGCTTGCGGTGAATGGTGCACGTAATTTAAACCTTCCGTGCAACTTGAAAGATTTTTCTTTTTTTTTTTTTCTTCAAATGTCAAGAGCTAGTGTTACCAGTCTCTATCATCAAATTACTTTAACATCGTAATCGTACTATTTGTAGTTTCTTATCCCATAAGGGTGCAGCGGAAAAATGATTTTGTTCGTAATTATCCTTAATTTTTTCGCGTGAGAGACATTACAAACTGTGGATTTTCTCCTAGGATCATGGCTTCGAATGGTAATTTGTTTTCATATACTCAAGAACAGCTGATCAACGTAATAGAGCAACAGCATGCCGAAATTCAAAACTTGGCGAATGAAAGAAGTTGGCTGCAGGAAGACAACAAAATACACAAAAGCCAAGTAGCAGAATATTATGATAAAGTTGTGTAGTGACAGGAGTATGGAAAACGCCTTAAAAAGAAATTGGAACATTTAGGAACTCGAGACGAACAATGGAAAGAAGGACTAACAAAAGCAGTGGAGAAATTAAAAACGGAAAGAGAAAACTACAGCAATCTTGAAAAGTCGTATTCCTCTTAAAAGGAGGATAGCAAAACTATGAAAGAAGTTCTCGAATCAGTGTGCATTCAACCTCGAGAGAGACATGTATGAAGAATATTCTGTTTTATACTATAACTACACGTTACTTCTCAATTATTCGTACTGGATTCAGAGCGGTTGGAATGAACCACTTGCAATTTCAATCCTAGGGTTTCCCTCATCTTGACCTTGACAATATTTTCTCAAGGTCAAGAGGAAGGAAACCCTACGCCAGCCACCCCTGCAGAGGTGACAGTTCCATTCACCGGGACCCTCATTCCCAAGCTGCTTAGCCATCTCCCCCAACGTACCAACCAACCGGATCCATTGCCCTTGGGACGCGTTTGTTGGAGCTAACGCCAATGAGCAGGTTCCATTCATACCAGCAATTCAAACTCCATGCGTGTCAGCGATTGAAGATTCATGCGTTTCAAAGGATAAAATTCCATGCGTGGTTGACATTCAAACACCATTCGTGTCAGATATGAAAGCTGCATGCAAGTTCATGGTCAGAGAGAGAGACTTCCTGGCTACAAGTCCTCCACATCGTTTTTATTCTCTCTGTTTGCTACTTAAAAAAAAAAAAAAGCACGTTTAGCATTTCAACAGCAGCTAACAGAAACTAGTCTTCCGTACTCAGTGTTTACAGTGAAATTAGGTTCCTTTTATAGTGCTGGTCCGCTTGTAGTGCATTGTACATGAGTGGAGTTTTTTGCTCTAATATTGTTAGGAGATGGTACATCCAGTTATGTTTACCGTCTATTCATGGAAATGTTACTCATGAAAAAAAAAATGTTTCCAAAATTATTGAAACTGCTCTCAAAATTGATTGTATTTTGAAAAAAAAAAAAACAACTCCTTGTTTTCTGGTAATTTCCTTGCCATAAACAACACCCAGCAGATAATATCACATTGAAAATCCATCACCTGTCAAGAAATCACCCTTGGTTTAAGCATTTTCGTTAGTCAAAACAACGCTGACTTTTAGCTCCGCCATGTTTAACCCTTTAACCCTTAATATCAAAGAACAAATTCTCAAATCTTGACCCATCATTTTCTTATAAAAGTACGGGGGAGAAGATATTAAAATATCAAGAAAGTTTACCTTGGTGATCATATCCTTAATTCTCATGACCTCAGGTGTTGAATAAGCATTGATATTACAAGGAGAAATTTAATGCTGATCACTATTAGGGCTTAAAGGGTTAAGAAGATGGCAAGCACCTGCAAAGTTATAACATCTTTTTACAAAAATTAATCTTAGCAAGAACCCTGGTGTCTACTTAGGAACATTCCAAATAAAAAAATCCGTTTCAAAGTGTTTTCAGCGTCTTTTGAGGTACCTTTTTTTAAAGTCAATCAGACGGTTTATTTTTGTTTAATAAAGTAATAGCTTTTGGTGCTGGAATTGCACTGTTCATTTTGATTTCTGGGGCCAATCAGTACAAGGTTGTTGGTTAAAAGGAGCCCGGTAGCCAGGGATACACGAGAAATTCCTTTTGAGAGCGTAATTCTTTTGCAGCAGCACCGGCCTAACATGCCACAGGTTGTTCCACTAAGTTCTCTGCGTTCAAAGCTGTACATGAAGTTTTAAAGACAAGCATTTCAGGAAAGCACCGAGCTGATTCGGAGGGAAACATGATTTGAAGTTTTTCAGGTTTTTGCGTTAGCTTGATCGTTGCCTTCCCTTCTTGCAAAAATCGTTTGCGGATACTTATTTCCGTCAAAAGAAAAGTTTTTCCTATTAAACGGAGATTGGCTGCCGATGCACGATATGCGATGTTGCAAAATTCATCTCTTCCAAGCAAAACAGTTATACTCTTGTATGTACGCCGTTTTATGACCACATCATTCGAATTGAGGCTTTCTACCGTTACAAAGCATTCTAGTTCATTTGCTTCCATAATTCAATCAAACAAAGAATCGGACGACTTTAAATTTTGGTTCCACCGTAGAGGTTTCAACCAATCACAGCGTTTCTTGTTTCTAAACTTGATCCCAGGGTGCTCTCCGTTCTTCACAGGAGAAACAGAGAGGATCTGGGAGAACGAAAAATGGCGTGCGCTACAAATTGAATAATTACGTTTTGCCTCATTATGACGTAAGAAATCATCACTATAACAACTGAAACTTTTGTCGTTTCGCGGAAAGTTTTATTCACCCGGTGAAGCTTGGAAAATTCTGTTTAACTTGCAAAGATTTGATCTTTTCGTTAGGAAAAGTTAGCTGCCACCATAAGGTAAGATGTGTATTGAATTTTTTTCTACCACGAAAAGTAAATCACGAAGAATTGAACACTTTCTTTGCACTGTCCGTAAATGCCCCGTCACAAGAATTATAATTAGAGGAATCCAGGGATTTCTTTCAGGGAAAAAACCTTTAATCTCCAATTGGAGGGCATAAATGCATTTGCTTAGGATAGAAAAATTGTGATTTGCTTTGATACTTTACCACTTGTCGTGGCTGACAGAAAAAATAAAATAATTACTACCTAATTTTGGCGCGAAATTTCAGCTGTGAAATAACAAAATTGCTATGGCAACGTTTCAAAAACTCAGGATTGTGAGCGTAATTTTTCACCCATAATACTAAAAGGTAATCAAATGGTATACTCTTGAAATAAGGAAATAATTCCACTTGCGTTTTGTCAAAAGTATCTTTAGGAATTATTTAGAATTTCAGCAAAACGCGCGTGAAATTATTTCCTAATTTTACTCTTCACTATTTGATCACTCAAACTAATAATTAAGTGACAAAGGAAATTTAATTCCCTTTTGTTATAACTAACGAAACGACGAAAAATTTCATCGAGAGGAAAAGAAAAAAAATTATGTTACCTTCCAAAACTGCCCCTTTCAAAAACTCGAAAACGATCCTGAAGAACACATGCCCCCGATAAAATCCCTGCAAGTTGCACGGATTCATGTCACACATTACAAGGCCATTCAATTTGCCTTACGAAAACATGGCTGAAGTTGCATAACGGAACATAAAAACACATAATAAACTTATTGCAAACGTTTAAATAACAAATTAGAAAGTCAGATAGTTTTCTCATTCAACTTGAAAAATGCCTCAGAAAAGAATACTTGATTCAAATAAGAATTTGTTTGCGGTGAATGGTGCACGTAATTTAAACCGTCCGTGCAACTTGAAAGATTTTTTTCTTCTTCTTTTTTTCTTCAAATGTCAAGAACTATTGTTACCAGTCTCTATCATCAAATTACTTCAACGTACTATTTGCAGTTTCTTATCCCATAAGGGTGCAGCGGAAAAATGATTTTGATCGTAGATGAGAGACATAAAAAACCGTGGATTTTCTCCTTGGATCATGGCTTCCAATGGTAAACTGTTTTCATATACTCAAAAACAGCTGATCAATGTAATAGAGCAACAGCATGCATAAATTCAGAACTTGGCGAATGAAAGAAGTTGGCTGCAGGAAGACAACAAAATACACAGAAGCCAAGTAGCAGAATGTTATGATAAAGTTGTGTAGTGTCAGGAGTATGGAAAACGCCTTAAAAAGAAACTGGAACATTTAGGAACTCGAGACGAACAATGGAATGAGGGACTAACAAAAGCAGTGGAGAAATTAAAAACGGAAAGAGAAACCTACAGCAATCTTGAAAAGTCATATTCCTCTTTAAAGGAGGATAGCAAAACTATGAAAGAAGTTCTCGAATCAGTGTGCATTCAACCTCGGGAGTGGCATATATGAAGAATATTCTGTTTTATACTATAACTACACGTTACTTCTCAATTATTCGTACTGGATTCAGAGCGGTTGGAATGAACCACTTGCAATTTCAATCCTAGGGTTTCCTTCCTCTTGACCTTGACAATATTTTGTCATAGTCAAGAGGAAGGTAACCCTACGCCAGCCACCCCTGCAGAGGTGACAGTTCCATTCACCGGGACCCTCATTCCCAAAGGCTGCTTAGCCATCTCCCCCAACGTACCAACACTCCGGATCCATTGCCCTTGGGACGCGTTCGTTGGAGCTAACGCCAATGAGCAGGTTCCATGCATACCAGCAATTCAAACTCCATGCGTGTCAGCGATTGAAGATACATGCGTTTCAAAGGATAAAATTCCATGCGTGGTTGACATTCAAACACCATTCGTGTCAGATATGAAAGCTGCATGCAAGTTCATTGTCAGAGAGAGAACTTCAACTCGGGACTTCCTGGCTACAAGTCCTCCACATCGTTTTTATTCTCTCTGTTTGCTACTTACTCAAAAACAAAAAGCATGTTTAGCATTTCAACAGCAGCTAACAGAAACTAGTCTTCCGTACTCAGTGTTTACAGTGAAATTAGGTTCCTTTTATAGTGCTGGTCCGCTTGTAGTACATTGTACAGTAGTGGAGTTTTCTGCTGTAATATTGTTAGGAGATGGTACATCCAGTTATGTTTACCGTCTATTCATGGAAATGTTACTGGCTATCATGAAAAAAAAATGTTTCCAAAATTATTGAAACTGCTCTCAAAATTAATTGTATTTTGGAAAAAAAACAACTCCTTGTTTTCTGGTAATTCCGTTGCCATAAACAACACCCAGCAGATAATATCACATTGAAAATCCAGCACCTGTCAAGAAATCACCCTTGGTTTGAGCATTTTTGTTAGTCAAAACAACGCTGACTTTTAGCTCCGCCATGTTTAACTCTTTAACCCTTAATATCAAAGAACAAATTCTCCTATCTTGACCCATAATTTTCTTATAAAAGTACGGGGGAGAAGATATTAAAATATCAAGAAAATGTACCTTGGTGATCATATCCTTAATTCTCATGACCTCAGGGGTTGAATAAGCATTGATATTACAAGGAGAAATTTAATGCTGATCACTGTTAGGGCTTAAAGGGTTAAGAAGATGGCAAACACCTGCAAAGTTATAACATCTTTTTACAAAAATTAATCTTGGCAAGACCCTGGTGTCTACTTAGGAACATTCCAAATAAAAAAATCCGTTTCAAAGTGTTCAGTTTCAGCGTCTTTTGAGGTACCTTTTTTTAAAGTCAATCATCCTTTTGAGAGTGTTTCTTTTTCTTCATTTGTTCTTGCCCTTACACAGTTTTACAGTGCTACATTAACATACACACCCAAGCACACTACAGGGCCCAGTTGTTCAAAGCCCGATTTAGCTACTCAAGTTTAATTACTCATCAATGATAAAGATTTTTCAAAAAGACTTTTCTTTACCACTAGCTTAACATTAGATAAAAAAAAAAAAAAAACAATTTTAATGAGCAAGCTGAAAACTGCAGTTAACTTTTAATCGTGTATTAATCGGCTTTTGAACAAACGGGCCCTGATTATTAGATTCTATTCATATGTGTAAAAAGAAAGTATTGGTAAGTCTTATGTTTAAAGTACTATAACTAACTAAAGTGCTAAAATGAAAGTTGTACAGCCTGATTGCTGTCCGTTACTGAGTTTTGAAATCTAATAAAACACACACAGTAATCTACGGAAATGGTTTTAAGCTATTAATATAGTCACTAATATTATTTATTTACATACACAGCCCTGAGGGCAACTGTGATAAATGAACTAGCTCACTGATGAGAATTTCAGTTGGGACATCGATTGTGTTTGTTGTAGATAGGAAAGTTTTCTTTCGGCAGGGACTTGGAGTATGAAATAAGTATGGATACGATTTTCAAATTAATTTTTCAAAGGTCTCATTCCTGTCCTGTACTCTTCCGTATAGAAAGAAGCTGTAAGAAAGAGATTAAAGTAATATAATGTGAGAATCAAAAACATGCAGGTTTGAAATCACCTTCCTACTTCAGTTGATTCCGTACAAGTACACTAATATATTTAAAGGTCCCTGATGAAAGCTTAATTTCAGGGATGGAGAGTTCTTTTTAGCCGAGGTCGTTATATCAGGGCTACACTGTAGATGATTTTTATTTAATATAAGTACAGATTAATGCTACTTGAGCTCAGATTCAAATTTTGTTTTAGACTATTTACCTGATCAGTTCTACTGATTTTTATTTATAAATATGAGACGGTTTATTTTTGTTCAATAAAGTAATAGCTTTTGGTGCTGGAATTGCACTGTTTATTTTGATTTCTGGGGTCAATCAGTACAAGGCTGTTGGCTAAAAGGAGCCCGGTAGCCTGGGATACACGAGAAATCGCTTTGGGTTCGTAATTCTTTTGCAAAAGCACCAGTAACATGTCAGGGGTTGTTCCACTAAGTTCTCTGCGTTCAAAGCTGTACATGTAGGTTTAGAGACAAGCATTTCAGGAAAGCACCGAGCTGATTCGGAGAGAAACATGATTAAACTTTTTCAGGTTTTTGCGTTAGAAGCTTGATCGTTGCCTTCCCTTCTTGCAAAATCGTTTGCGGATACTTATTTCCTTCAAAGGAAACGTTTTTCCTATTAAACGGAGATTGGCTACCGATGCACGATATGCGATGTTGCAAAATTCATCTCTTCGAAGCAAAACAGTTATACCGCTTGTATGTAGGCCGTTTTATGACCGCACCATTCGAATTGAGGCTTTCTACCGTTACAAAGCATTCTAGTTCATTTGCTTTCATAATTCAATCAAACAAAGAATCGGACGACTGTAAATTTTGGTTCCACCGTAGAGGTTTCAACCAATCACAGCGTTTCTTGTTTCTAAACTTGATCCCAGGGTGCTCTCTGTTCTTCACGGGAGAAACAGAGAGGATCTGGGAGAACGAAAAATGGCGCGCGCGCTGCAAATTGAATAATTACGTTTGCCTCATTATGACGTAAGAAATCATCACTATAACAACTGAAACAACTGAAACTTTTGTCATTTCGCGGAAAGTTTTATTCTCCCTGTGAAGCTTGGAAAATTCTATTTTACCAGTAATTAAAGATTTCATCGTTTCGTTAAGAAAAGTTAGCTGTCACCACAAGGTAAGATGTGTATTGAATTTTTTTCTACCACGAAAAGTAAATGACGAAGAATTGAACACTTTCTTTTCACTGTCCGTAAACGCCCCGTCACAAGAATTATAATCAGTGGCATCCAGCGATTCATTTCAGGGGAATATATAGTTACTTTCCATTCGGAGGGCTTAAATCGCCTCAGAAATCGATTTGCATAGGATAGAAAAACTGGGATTTGCTTTGATACTTTGCCACTTATTATCATGGGTGGCAAAAAATAAAGTAATTACTCCCTAATTTTTGCGCGAAATTTCACCGTTAATTTATAATTTCAAATGTGAAATTACAAAATTGCTATGAAAACGTTTCAAAAACTCACGATTTTGAGCGTACTTTCTCACCTATAAGACAATCCATTGGTATACTCTTGAAATAAAGAAATAATTTCACTTGCGTTTTGTCAAAAGTAGGTTCGGAAAATTTTTAGAATTTCGGCAAAACCGGCGTGAAATTATTTCCTAATTTTACTCGTCACAATTTGATCACCCAAACTAATAATTAAGTGACAAAGGAAATTTAATTCCCTTTTGTTATAATTAACGAACGGACGAACAATTTCATCGAGAAGAAAAGAAAAAAAGTGAGTTACCTTCCAAAACGGCCCCTTTGAAAAACTCGAAAACGATCCTGAAGAAAACACATTCCCCCGATAAAATCCCTGCAAGTTGCACGGATTCATGTCACCCATTACAAGGCCATCAGAATTTGCCTTACGAAAGCATTTTTTTGTTTACATTGTATTTGTGGTGTGGCAAAATAAATAAATAAAAATAAATAAATAATTAACAAATTTGAAAGAAAATAGTTTTCTCATCCAACTTGAAAAATGTCTCAGAACGGAAAAATTGATTCAAATAAGAATTTGCTTGCGGTGAATGGTGCACGTAATTTAAACCTTCCGTGCAACTTGAAAGATTTTCCTTTTTGTTTTTTCTTCAAATGTCAAGAGCTAGTGTTACCAGTCTCTATCATCAAATTACTTTAACATCGTACTATTTGCAGTTTCTTATCCCATAAGGGTGCAGCGGAAAAATGATTTTGTTCGTAATTATCCTTAATTTTTTCGCGTGAGAGACATTACAAACCGTGGATTTTCTCCTAGAATCATGGCTTCCAATGGTAATTTGTTTTCATATACTCAAGAACAGCTGATCAACGTAATAGAGCAACAGCATGCCGAAATTCAAAACTTGGCGAATGAAAGAAGTTGGCTGCAAGAAGACAACAACATACAAAGAAACCAATAGCAGAAAGTTATGATAAAGTTGTGGAGTGGCGGAATATGGTAAACGCCTTAAAAAGGAATTGGAGCATTTAAGAAATCGAGACGAACAATGGAAAGAAGGACTTACAAAAGCAGTGGAGAAATTAAAAACGGAAAGAGAAAACTACAGCAATCTTGAAAAGTCGTATTCCTCTTTAAAGGAGGATAGCAAAACTATGAAAGAAGTTCTCGAATGTGCATTCAACCTCGGGAGAGGCATGTATGAAGAATATTCTGCTTTATACTATAACTACACGTTACTTCTCAATTATGCGTACTGGATTCAGAGCGGTTGGAATGAGCCACTTGCAATTTCAATCCTAGGGTTTCCTTCCTCTTGACCTTGACAATATTTTGTCATAGTCAAGAGGAAGGTAACCCTACGCCAGCCACCCCTGCAGAGGTGACAGTTCCATTCACCGGGACCCTCATTCCCAAAGGCTGCTTAGCCGTCTCCCCCAACGTACCAACACTCCGGATCCATTGCCCTTGGGACGCGTTTGTTGGAGCTAACGCCAATGAGCAGGTTCCATGAATACCAGCGATTGAAGATATAGCGTTTCAAAGGATAAAAGTCCATGCGTGGTTGACATTCAAACACCATTCGTGTCAGATATAAAAACTGCATGCAAGTCAGGAACCCAAGCTCCATGCCTACCGGATAACCAAGTTATATGCGTGTCGGAGAAAATTGACACCGAGTCTGCAGGAAGTGCCTATCAGGGCTGAGTTGCTCGAAGCATGGTCAGCGCTAACCATTGGTAAAGAGGTATTAAAACCTATAGGTTGTCATGGCATTTAACCCGGGTTAGCGCTAACCATGCTTCGAGCAACCGGGCCCTGTCCATTAGTGAATTGCTGCCCAGAAAATCAACAAGCAAGGTAAGTTGAACAAAAGATACGAGTATGATAATATTCCTTCTCGCCTATCGCCGTGTTTGTTCATGTGTTAACATGTATAGTTGTCTAGTGCCACATACGGGGGACCCCGGTCCCCACCTTTTTATTAAAGAAAAACAGGTACGGATGGCTAGAAGCTCGTTAATTTTTTATCTCGTTAAAATGTTTTCCCTTTGTTCCCGAGGCCTCCACTTTACAAAAACTTTGGGATAAGCTACTCGTCAGTTTATGGCCTCCAAATTAAATATGAATCTCTTTCTTTTTTTTTACAAAATAAAGTCTGAAGCAGCAATGGAATAATTTTTTGAAGATGAGCGACTTATTTTCGACAAACTCAGTTCGACTTGAAGGTTAATTATTTTGAGTAAATAGTCACCTGATGGTGGGGGTGAATTCCAGTTAGAATTCTTTGTTTATTGATTCGCGCTTCGAGCCACAGCCTCGTCGAATTGAGCTCAAAGGCGTCTATCTGTTCCTCCCACAATGATGGATTTGATTGAATTTTCTGCTTCGATTCTTTAATAGTATGATGCTCTCTCTGTTATTGTGGTATATCATTAGGATGATCCTTAATCAATTAGCTCTCTTTTTTGTCTTTTCTGCCAAGACTGAGGTCGTATTCAGAGATTGAAGCGATGGGTGAAGAAACGTTTCCTGTGTTGCTACGGCAGCGCAGATGAAGACAACAGACCCCCTTGCTGTCCCCCCCCCCCCCCCCCAAACCTAAAAAAAATAAAAAAATAAATAAAAAAAACCCCCATAAAATTACAAAAAATGTAAAAACAAAAAAACATACCCTACATGCACGGAGAAACAGAATTCTTATCGCAACCGGTCTGCTGATGAACCACTGGAACCAGGCCAAATTCAGAATGGTCTGCAGAATGCTGTCTTACTAAAAGGTAAAGTACTATTGTTTTTACTTTCAATTTCAACGCCTTTTGATTTCTTTATTCTTGGATTTGGAGGATTAAAATGTTCTATCGGCTTATAACAGGTTAGTGCAGGATTTCACAATAATGGGATATTGCCGGATACGTTTCGTGTTATACTTACATTCCACCTGTGTGCATTGGATATCACGTGTAATATGAACAGGAAGTCCTCAATAACTGTTAGGTACACATGACATGTGTTCCGCGATAACCTTAGGCTGCGATATTTGGAAGCGCACTACACATGCGTCGATGTTGGTGACCATTAATATTTTCAAAGGGAGCGAAGTTTTACCACGTTTTCACGGCGGACAATTTGTCGAGATTCAACGCTCTCAAAAATTCAAAACAGTTTTAGTTGGCTACGGTCATCCATATCCAACAGGTGCAATTGGAATATCTTTTTACTTAGATTTGTTTCGTTTAGCATTTTATTATCATAGCGTTGCGTTCAAAAGGCTCTTTCACAAGTAAAGACGGAGCAGGTGCTGCCTGGGCTGGAAAAGGAGCTGGGAGAGCTACAAGCCACAAGTACCCTGAAAGGATACTATGATTTGAAGATAGCAAGACAGGATTACTTCACATCCAAACAGGATCAGGTTAGTTTTACACACAATCTCCGAAGAGTGAACAGTGGCTAAGGATTTGAAACAAGGGATCGGAAGTACCATGAAACAAATCGAGTTCATTGTCAGAGAGAGGACTTATACTCGGGACTTCCTGGTTACAAGGCTCCACATTGTTGTTTTTATCCTCTCTGTTGGCGTTAGTGCTATAAATACAGCATTTTCTATAATTGAAAACTAATTGACTGAATTATCAGTTTTTATTGCCTTCCCCCAAATAAGATTGTTACTACTTTCCACTCAGTCCAAATTGGATATAACTTAATAAATGTTGTGAACATGCAACTGTCTTCTTTGCCAACACTTACGTTTTTAAAAAATATGTTAAAGAATAAAAAATGACGAGATGTGAACACATGTACCTCTTGTGTACCTATTCTTACTCGTCGTTCTATTCGTCCCCAGGTCCTTCTCTCAGATAGCTTAAAGCTGATGGAGAGTGAACTCTTCACGGATCCTCCTCGTCTAAAGTGAGCTATCGCTGAATAGATTGTCTGTGGCCTAAACTGTGCATGCATTCATTTTAAAGTAATATAATGAGAGAATCAAATACATGCAGGTTTGAAATCACCTTCCTACTTCAGTTGTTTCCGTACAAGTACACTAATATATTTAATTATTTGAGGGTTGGAGAGTTCTTTTTAGCAGAGGTCGTTATATCAGGTCTACACTGTAGATGATTTTTATTTCATATAAGCACAGATATATGGTATTTGAGCTCAAATTCAATGTTTATTTTAGGTTAATTACCTGATCAATTCTACTGAATTTTATTTATAAATATGAGACGGTTTATTTTTGTTCAATAAAGTAATAGCTTTTGGTGCTGGAATTGTACTGTTCATTTTGATTGCTGGGGCCAATCAGTACTAGGCTGTTGGCTAAAAGGAGCCCGGTAGCCTGCAATACACGAGAAATTGCTTTGAGTGCGTAATTCTTTTGCAGCAGCACCAGTAACATGTCAGGGGTTGTTCCACTAAGTTCTCTGCGTTCAAAGCTGTACATGTAGTTTTAGAGACAAGCATTTCAGGAAAGCACCGAGCTGATTCGGAGGGAAACATGATTTGAAGTTTTTCAGGTTTTTGCGTCGGAAGCTTGATCGTTGCCTTCCTATTAAACGGAGATTGGCTGCTGCGAAATTCATCTCTTCCAAGCAAAATAGTTATACTCTTGTATGTACGCCGTTTTATGAACACGCCATTCGAATTGAGGCTTTCTACCGTGAAAGCATTCTAGTTCATTTGCTTTCATAATTCAATCAAAAACATTACCTTCGTCGAAGAATCGGACGACTGTAAATTTTGGTTTTATCCTAGAGGTTTCAACCAATCACAGCGTTTCTTGTTTCTAAACTTGATCCCAGGGTGCTCTCCGTTCTTCACAGGAGAAACGGAGAGGACCTGGGAGAACGAAAAATGGCGCGCGCGCTGCAAATTGAATAATTACGTTTTCCTCATTATGACGTAAGAAATCATCACTATAACAACTGAAACTTCTGTCCTTTCGCGGAAAGTTTTATTCACCCCGTGAAGCTTGGAAAATTCTGTTTTACCTGCAAAGATTTGATCATTTCGTTAAGAAAAGTTAGCTGTCACCACAAGGTAAGATGTGTATTGAATTTTTTTCTACCATGAAAAGTAAATCACGAAGAATTGAACACTTTCTTTGCACTGTCCGTAAATGCCCCGTCACAAGAATTATAATCAGAGGAATCCAGGGATTCATTTCAGGGAAAAAACATTTAGTGTCCAATTGGAGGGCATAAATGCATTTGCTTAGGATAGAAAAATTGTGATTTGCTTTGATACTTTACCACTTATTGTCGTGGCTGACAAAAAAAATAAAATAATTACAACCTAATTTTGGCGCGAAATTTCAGCTTTAATAATTTCACATGTGAAATAAAATTGCTATGGCAACGTTTCAAAAACTCAGGATTGTGAGCGTTATTTTTCACCCATAATACTAAAAGGTAATCAAATGGTATACTCTTGAAATAAGGAAATAATTCCACTTGCGTTTTGTCAAAATTATCTTTGGGAATTTTTTAGAATTTCAGCAAAACGCGCGTGAAATTATTTCCTAATTTTACTCTTCACTATTTGATCACTCAAACTAATAATTAACTGACAAAGGAAATTTAATTCCCTTTTGTTATAACTAACGAAAGGACGAAAAATTTCATCGAGAGGAAAAGAAAAATTTATGTTACCTTCCAAAACTACCCCTTTCAAAAACTCGAGAACGATCCTGAAGAAAACACATGCCTCCGATAAAATTTCTGCAAGTTGCACGGATTCATGTCACACATTACAAGGCCATTCAATTTGCCTTACGAAAACATGGCTGAAGTTGCATAACGACACATAATAACACATAATAAACTTATTGCAAACGTTTAATTAACAAATTAGAAAGTAAGATAGTTTTCTTATTCAACTTGAAAAATGCCTCAGAAAAGAATACTTGATTCAAATAAGAATTTGTTTGCGGTGAATGGTGCACGTAATTTAAACCGTCCGTGCAACTTGAAAGATTTTTTTCTTCTTTTTTTCTTCAAATGTCAAGAACTATTGTTACCAATCTCTATCATCAAATTACTTTAACGTACTATTTCAGTAGTTTCTTATCCCATAAGGGTGCAGCGGAAAAATGATTTTGATCGTAATTATCTTTAATTTTTTCGCGTGAGAGACATTACAAACCGTGGATTTTCTCCTAGGATCATGGCTTCCAATGGTAATCTGTTTTCATATACTCAAAAACTGCTGATCAATGTAATAGAGCAACAGCATGCCGAAATTCAGAACTTGGCGAATGAAAGAAGTTGGCTACAGGAAGACAACAAAATACACAAAAGCCAAGTAGCAAAATGTTATGAAAAAGTTGTGGAGTGGCAGGAGTATGGAAAACGCCTTAAAAGAGATTGGAACATTTAGGAACTCGAGACAAACAATGTAAAAAAGGACTAACAAAAGCAGTGGAAAAATTAAAAACGGAAAGAGAAACCTACAGCAATCTTGAAAAGTCGTATTCTTCTTTAAAGGAGGATAGCAAAACTATGAAAGAAGTTCTCGAATCAGTGTGCATTCAACCTCGGGAGAGGCATGTATGAAGAATATTCTGTTTTATACTATAACTACACGTTACTTCTCAATTATTCGTACTGGATTCAGAGCGGTTGGAATGAACCACTCGCAATTTCAATCCTAGGGTTTCCTTCCTCTTGATTTTGACAATTTTTTGTCAAGGTCAAGAGCAAGGAAACCCTACGCCAGTCACCCCTGCAGAGGTGACAGTTCCATTCACCGGGACCCTCATTCCCAAAGGCTGCTTAGCCATCTTCCCCAACGTACCAACACTCCGGATCCATTGCCCTTGGGACGCGTTTGTTGGAGCTAACGCCAATGAGCAGGTTCCACCATGCATACCAGCCATTCAAACTCCATGCGTGTCGGCGATTGAAGATACATGCGTTTTAAAGGATAAAATTTCATGCGTGGTTGACATTCAAACACCATTCGTGTCAGATATGAAAGCTGCATACAAGTCAGGAACCCAAGCTCCATGCGTACCGGATAACCAAGTTATATGCGTGTCGGAGAAAATTGACACCGAGTCTGAAGGAAGTGCCCATCTGCCCATTAGCGAGTCGCTGCCCGAAAAATCAACAAGCAAGGTAAGTTGAACAAAATATACGAGTGTGATGAAATTCTTTCTTGGCCATCGCCGTGTTTGTTCATGTGTTAACATGTATATTTGTCAAGTGGCAAATATGGGGGATCCCGATCCCCACCTTATGATCAAACGGAAAATCACGCACAGTTGGCTGAAAGTTCTTTTGGATCTCACTTCGTTCCCGAGGCCTCCACTTTACAAAAACTTTGGGAAAAGCTACTCATCACATTTATGGCCTTCAAATTAAATATTAATCTATCTTTTTTTTTTTTTGACAAATTAAAGTGTTTAGCTACAATAGAACAATTATTGAAGATGAGCGACCTATTTTCGACAAAACTCAGTTCGACTTGAAGGTTAATAATTTTGAGTAAATAGTCGCAATGCCTAATATGGTGGGGTGAATTCCAGTTAGAATTCTTTGTTCATCGATTCGCACTTCCGCGACCCAAGCAGAGTGACGACGAACCACAGCCTCGTCGAAATTGAGCTCAAAGGCGTCTATCTGTTCCTCCCACGAGGATGGATTTGATTGAATTTTCTGCTTCTTTAAAAGTATGATGCTCCTTCTTTTATTGTGATATATTATTAGGATGGTCCTATATCAGCTCTCTTTTTTGTCTTTTCAATCAAGAAGCATCCTCGTTCCCAAACCTACGATTTTTTGGTCAGCGAGTGGATCGTAGGCCCTCGTAACAGCCGTTACCGGATGTCGTGAATTTCACGACATCCGGTAGCGCACGCTCAGTGTGATAAATTACCATTGCGCTTGCTCAGTATTATTATTGCTCAGTACTGCTCAGTATTAGGAAGTAAAGACAAATGCGCAGAAGCGTAGCATTTTTCACCTTATAGCGCATCAGGTTTTCGGCAGCCAATGAAAAAAAAAAGATATTTTTGGATGGACCTAGAGCCACTCGTTCAACAATTAAAAAAAAAAAAAACGTTGGGGCTCTGGGGACGAGAATGGTCAAGAAGTTGTATTCAGAGATTGAAGCGATGGGTGAAGAAACGTTTCCTATGTTGCTTCGGCGGAGCGGATGAAGACAACAGACCCGCTGCTGATTCTAGCTTAAAGGTGATGGAGAGGGAACTGTTCACAAATTCCTTCACGGATCCTCCTCGTCTAAAGTGAGCTATCGCTGAATAGATTGTCTGTGACCTGCAATGTGCAAATCCACTGCGCATGCATTCTTCATTTTAATGAAACATTCTGTGACGCACAGAATGTTTCATTAAAATGAAGAATGCATGCGCAGAACTATAAAGCAGTGGAACAGTTTGCCCGCCACATTAGCCACAGCCCCAAGCCTTCATGTTTTTAAGAGTGGGGTCCGTGAGCTGAAACACTAAGAACCCTCATGAACCTGACCGAATCCGAGCATATAAGCCTTGTAGAGAGGGAATGCTCGTAATATTGTAAATGTAAATATCCTTCAAAGAGGGATGACCGGCTTAGAGATTGATGAACCAAACCTTTATAGCATTGGATATATCATTTTTACGCGTTCTTCTCCAGAACCAACTGAGATAAGACATTGGTGATCGTCCTACTCCAGACACCATGTAACGACAGGTTTATGCATTCAAAATATCTGTTACAGGTTGAATTTAAAGTTTATTGTGCAGTTGTACAGCGTTCCATAACTGCTCACTACATCCTATACAATCGTAGCCTGCGTGGCAGGAACTAAAAAGTGATGTAGAGGATAGATTCTTGAGCGCGAGCGCGAGAGCTCCCCTCGCTTCGCGCGCGCCCCCGAATCCCACGCAGGTTAATGCAATTCCTATATACATATTATAACCATTGGCACTACCAACCTAATTCGCATTTCAGTATGATTCTCAATAAGAATCATTAACTGTCAAGCTTTGTAATGCTTAAAATTAATTGATATATTGGAGGGAGGTTGACGGGGGTTACTGGTACGTACAGTACAATTAAAAAAAGTCGTTTAGCAAACGTACAAGCAGACGCGCAACTTATGAAGTAATTGCGCGTCTTCGACTGGTTAAGGTAGTGACACAAGGGTAAACTTATTTGTAGTATAAGCGTATAGTTGTAAGCATGTTATTGTTTTCAACAACAACAACAAAAAAAAAAAAAACAGGCACGTTCGCACGAGGAAATATGACGTCTATTCGGAATCTTGTAAGATTATTCAGTTCCACGACTTTTCGTGAAAACAATTAGGGGCCTTAAGCAGCGACGACGACAACCGCAACGAGAACGTCACAAAACAACAAAATGAGCAAAACGCTGGACCTGCACGTGCGTTATTCGCTATGGTACATTTCCTTGCCGTCCTCTGCAAAACGACAACGTGAAATGGCCAAATTTGAGGTTTATGGAGAACGTGAACACACGATGATTAATTTCCTTTCTCTTTCAGTCTGAACTTTAAGCCGACACTAAGACTTTAGCTCTTGGATAGTTCGGCCACATTACGCGAGCTTAATATGTTGGAAGACAACGCGAATTTAATTTAATTTTTTAAGTTACGATTTCGTTGACGTCGTCGAACTACTAAGGTTCTTATTCCTCCAACAACAATACATTAACAAGTCCCTGTTTCTCTCAGCTGTAGACAAGGAAAAATTCTCGGCACTCACTAATAAAATTCAGTTCAGTTCAGTACAGTCCACGAAGGACTCTTGAACATATCGTATAAGCATATAATATAAAGCAATAATTACTTAAACAATATATTTTAAAAGCCTACGAAGAATTATATCTCTTTCTCTGCTTTATAAACTTATCTAGTTGGTGCCTTAGTTTTAACAGCTTGCTATTTAAATTGATCGATTGTTCCACGGGAATTAAAACTTTTAACATATGATAGATAGGGAGGCACGATTGAAGTTCGAATCTAGAATATATAAGTATTGTATTTGCCCTCATGTCAGTACGAGTAACCTCGCACTGGCGATGCGACAATCTAGTACTCGAGAAAAAAATCAACTTTCAATTTCTTGCGACTGCTTTCCTGTGAAAGCTACACGTTGGATTTTTACCGCTTAACCGTCCAAAGAAAAAATCGCTCGTGTAGCCGAAGCGGCGCGAGATTTTTTGGAACCAGCCATGGACATTCAACAAAAACAAATTAGCACCTCTTTGAAGTGCTGCTCAACCGCAATCATTTGAACATAACATATGACGATTTCATTCATATTCGTTATGTTTATACTATTCAAATCTGAATGAATCGTTAAGTGCTACGCAATACTCAATGGTTTCATTCTCTTTGCGTACTCTGTGAGTCCCGTTGAGCTCGTACTTAATTTAAGCATAGTAAGTACTTTAAAAAAATTATATACATGACCTTTCATGGTAATTGTTGCAAATCTAGATTTCCTAGTGTTGCTCGTTAAAAAAAGTTACTAACGAAAGGCTACGAATGTAAATCAATACTATGCTAAGTTACATTTTATGCACTGGAAACTACAACTAACTACAGGGAAGCATAATAGCAAAAAAAAAAATCGCCTTAATATGCGATTGTTATATGGTTTGTCTTATAGCAACTGACTAGTTTGAGAATTGCAGGAATGGATGAAGTAAAATAGTTTCGATCCAACCCTGATTACAAACTTGCCTATGCTTTGCCGCGTGCAAAGTCTCGGGATAGGCTTGGATAAATTATACCGGCAGAATTTCGAACATAATTCACTGCTAGCAGCAATCATTCTGCGAGCATAACAGCACATTTTCGAGCACACTACAGAAAAAAACTGGTAACACAAAAAGATATACACAGTTGATAGACAAAATAGAAAAAATAATGATCATTCAATTCATCTCACATAACTTTAGCTGAAAGGCGCCCGCATCACCTACCTCAGCGGCATTGCAAAAACTGCACCTACAATAGCCATGTGGTCAACCAAAAGCCACCGGGCATTACAAAAAGATATTAAATTTTATCAGACAATGAATGTTAAGTAGTATTACATTGTAGTGAGCATAACTCGAGCACAAATTGTTTTTCGAGCTGAGTTTTGAGCACAATACTCGATTTTTATAGGCACTGCATGCCAGTGGCCACAATGCGCCGATTTCCGAGCATAATTTATCCAAGCCTAATCCGAGATCACTAGGAAACAAATATGCGAACCCGCTGTACAACAGGATTGCGGCACATTGGGCAGTTGGTTATTGAACTGGAACAATTGAAACAACAGCACACGTGACCACAGTTCAACAGCACCACATCAGACTGTCAAGAGAAAACAAAGAAAAATGTAAGAGATTTTAAAAACCATCACAAACCGGGGAAAAATACTTCGGTATTAGTAGGCGCCGTCCTTAATCCATCTCGAAACGATCTCTCGAAACGCAGAAGTTTGACCAGTTTTAAATTAATTCGCATACTTTCGTGTGAGATCTCCACTCGGGAAACCATTATTTCAAGTTTACCTGAGGTGGACATAATTCTGCGCGTTGCAACGTAGCCTTGGTTAATATGTCATAAATCAAACACGAGGAAGGGTGAGAAGTGGCTTGAAAAAGCGAAGCACAGTGAAGTTTTGGAGCTTTTTTGAGGTGCTTACCTGATGAGACACTTTCGATTGTTCAATTCTTTGAGAAACTCTAAGCAAAAATTCACCAAATTTTATGGTAATTAGAATCACATTCCAAACCTCACTTCGTTAGTGATTTCCTATATTTTATACACTGGTGGAATTTTCTTTAGCAAACACCTTGTGCCAATACGAACTTTTAGTTTGGCCTGATTGGCTTTTATTGGTTCCATATGAGCAAAAAAAGTAGGTTAATTAAGATCGAGACAATGTTCAACCAATCGAGGCCATTTAAAACATGAAGGGGACATAGGGTTGGTACATGGTCGCCTTGATTTGTTTCCTCTTGGGAACAAACCCTTTTCAAACGCTGCACTCATCAATGACCTCACATAAAACAGTTGAATAATTTCCAACCGTTTCAATCAAAAACAGCTGAAATTTAGACACTTCAACTAAGACAGCCAAACTTCAGGTTAAGGCAAAAACTGTTAGAGGTGTCACGCAATCTTACCCTTCGATCCATGCATATCACGCATTCCGTGGTCATGTCACTGTGCGCCACTACAGGGGCTGAGGGTGTGGGATGTGTTGGAGCAGGAGCTTGACGAGCTGGTTCCTGTTTAACAAACAGAAAACACCAAATGAGTGTCACAATAATGCCAGGAACCAATTAATTAGGAAACGAGGATTACAAACAATGGCGAGGCTGGAAATTGATATTGCACACGAACTCGAAATGAAAAAGAGCTTGGATCATAGGAAACTTGACAATGATGTTTGAATAAATTTGTAGAACAATGTTCGGCAAATGATTTCAACACGTTAGAAAGACGATGACGTACGATAGCGGAAACACATAAAGAAGAGATCATGAGTGCTTGATAAACTTGAAAACGAATCTGAATGCATATATAGATCATAAAACCAAGCAATAATGGTTTGATTTTGTAGAACGGTATTCGGAGAATGATAGAAACACATCAGGAAGAGACAATGACTGGTGATGGCGAGGATGGAAATGAATTACAATATGGACAAACTGGAAAACGAATCTAAACGCATACATAGAGCATAAGAAAACAAGCAATAATGGTTTGATTTTGTAGAACGGTATTTGGAGAATGATAGAAACACCGCATTAGGAAGAGACAATGACCGGTGATGGCGAGGATGAAAATGGATTACAATTGGTACAGGGTTGAAATCCTAAGGATCCAAACAGCGATGATCTGACTTTGTAGAAGAGTACTCGCCAAATGACTTGAAGACACTAGGCAAGGGAGGCCGGAGTTTCATTGAAAGTCTGCAAAATCCTGCTACAAGGTCTAATCATCTAACATCATCACAAAATAATTTAACCATTGTTTTGTGGCGGAATTCGTACCTCGGGTGTTTCAATTTCTCTTTCCTTTTCTTTAGCTTTGACGTCAAAACGGAGTCGCTCCTGCACCACGTTCAGGATTGCCTTGCGAACTCCAAGTTCGTGTATTCCCAGCTGGAGACAAAACAAGCGATATGATGCCTATGACTGCTGACGTTATTTATTTATTTATTTATTTATTTATTTATTTATTTATTTCATTTGATTGCCAAGGACAAGTTACAGCGAGGAATAAGAAGAAGTACATAAATCTTAAAGTTAAATTGATGAGGAAGCCTAAAGAAACTCTGAATTTAGGCTTCCTCATCATTCATTATATGTTTTCAAGTTAAAAGGTGGATTTAGTGTGGAGTGGGCGAGTATAATATCCATTCACCTCGACTAGAGATAGCCCTGCCCTTGAAGACTAGAGATAGCCCTGCACTTTTAAAGTAGAATTTATTTTGTTTAACCGTAGGGTGCATTCCCAACTCAATTCGTTAACGTTCCCAGGGCCTGATCACTCCGAGTACATTGTATTTTGTCATTTGGGGTATTTGGACTATAAGTGTTTAACATGTTTCAATTAAAACTATTTTGAGCCTGATCTAAACTGTAAAAATTGATCGGCAACCTTCTGTTGCCTTCGTCAGATCTGTTTGAAACAGTGTCGTTTGCGTAATTTACGCCGGTTCTTATTCAGTTGCCGCTTGTCCCCAGGGATAATGCGATAGGTAAAAAACCTGTGGAAACAAATGTGAAGTTTCCAGAAAAAGGCGTTCTTGCCTATTGTTCACGTTACCTTTTAGAATTTCAACGTAGTCTGGGTGAATATCGTGATTCATTGTTTCGGCGTGGTGTCTAATTTCGCTTTCATTGTTCAATCCTGTACCCGGTTTGTGTTTTGCACCTCGCGAATTCCAGGACCTCTTACTTTCCCCGACACAGGTGAAATCACATGCCTTACACTTAACTTTGTAATCGATTCCCTTGATCTGATTTATTTCGAAGCTTCACTAACCTCCTTTAGTTCCTGGTCTGTCATGGTTTTCAGCATTTCCCACGAGATGCGATGTCGAGCGAAGTGTGCAGCATAGTCTTGCGCCTCTGCTTCAGTAAGTATGTCGTAAATAACACTGTCGCATTGCTGTTGGGATTCAACGACAACAGAATTCAGAACCCATGGCCTGAGAACTAAACCGGTCTGAAAACTATTTTACATGCATAATGTTCCTCAACAGATTCCATTTTTTTACTGATTTTGAAACCTAAATTTTCAGTAATACATTGGTCATGCTGGCGTTATCGTGTTATTTTGTAAGAATAACAATGCTCTAGTTTTAGGTTGCCTTCCTTTCCTCCTCTCGATTTGAACCTTTTTTAAACATAATAACAACAACAACAACAAAGTCAGCTCCCGCCATGAAAAAGAAAACAAATGCCATTTGACAGTACAAACATTCCAAAACAAAACGAAAAATCGACGTGCGCCGTTTCTTTAGTAACGCTAATCGTAATACCAATATTTCTACTGTTTATTACGCTTCACACCCAAAACCTGTATGCTCAACTAAATACGACTACATATCGGAGCACGATGACTACTGCTAATGTGTACTTTTCCTTACTGACAAAACCGCGCTGCGTATTCTTAAGAAGTAAAAACACAGAGTTACCCACTGTACATTGCATTCACTTTCAGAGCAAGCGGTGACGCAGCAGAAAATATTACATACCTTTTCAAGCAAAGAAGTTGGTTTGCTTTCCAGTAACCTCTGATACTGTATCAGCCAGTAATCCTCGATGTCGGCTTCTCTTTTGTGTTCCATCTCAACCTAACATTGAATTAATCAGTCTATTGTAAGGATCTTGTTTTCAAGAGCAGGAGCAACGGGCAAGTAACTTACCAGTCTCTTCATGAGCTCATCTTCTCTTTTCTGTTGTTCACCAACCAGCTGAACCAGCAGTCCGGTTAGAGCTTCTCTCTTGGACTCCAGGACCGTCTGAAAATATAACCATAATTATTGAAAACTGACTCATTGGATAACGCAGTTCCACAGTTTTGATTGGTTTAGCGACCATGGTATATGAGCCATAACCCCTTACTACATATAATCTCGTAACCAACCCGCGCTCGTGGAATCTGAAAATTGTTAATAATTGAAGACTTTGAGAGAAGTGGATTAGTGTATGGAAAGGCCGTTAGACAGAGGAGGTTTTAAGTGACGAATCAAAACAACAGAAACTAAAAGCGAGTCCTCTTTTTGTAGTCTAAATACAGAGGTACTGATGGAAGAGCGGTTCCGCCTAGCGCCTGAAGTTAGGAACCTAGTCTTAGGATCATGTCGTTTCTGTAGAGAAGAAACTTTTCTACACTGTCAATATCTATAAATAAGTAGTGTCGAATAAAAATGCTTGGAGTGTCCTTGCGATGGACTGGCCTCCCATCCAACCAGAGGGAGTAGTAATGCTCCATTTAGCTTCATGCTACTAACAGAAACCCGAGGAAAGAAACAGTGTGATGGGTATCTGGTTAAAAAATAAGACCTTCTATATCCTTCAGAGGTACTAACCACACTTTTGCTGCATGAGAAAAAAGGTACAAGCTTGTGCCTCACAAGAATGGACACTCTAGTGAAGTGTGCTCCAAGGGGAGTAGGGATGGCGCAGTGGTGAGAGCACTCTTCTCCCACCAGTGTGGCCCGGCTTCGATTCCCGGACTCGGCGTCATATGTGGGGTGCAATTGAGTTTGTTGTTGGTTCTCGTCCTTGCTCCGGGTTTTTTTTTCTCCGGGTACTCCAGTTTTCCTCCCTCCACAAACAAGCATTTCCAAATTCCAATTCGACCTGGAACACACGGTCACCTTTGAACGAGTTTCTAGAGAGCTCTTATATGCTCTATGGGTAAACAAATTACATTTATACTTTTTTACATACCCTCTCAACATCCTGTCGTTCTTCTCTCTTGTCCAGTTCTGTTAAAGTCAGCCTTGACAACTCATCCTGTAGCATTGAGATCTGTAATAAAACCAAGAAATTCAACAAAAATGCTTTGATGGAACCTAAAACTTAAATCTGCTTACTACCACAGAAACTACGCCATAAACTGCAATAGGTAAAAGCGTAATTTGCTTTCAAGTTCAGTTTTAGTCCAAAAGAAAATAACGGGCAATGTGTAGCAGCTTCTTGCGTAAACATTTTCGAAAACTTGGTAATCATTCACCACGGTGGTTTCGATACTTTCTCTTCGTCAGTTTATATCAGTTCTTGGCTTTACCTCAATTTAATTCTAATGATGAGTGTGGAAAAAGATGCCAAACAATTGCGAGTTTCAGTGAAAGTACCCAACGTCTCTGACAAATTTCAAAGCAACAACCAACAAAAGACGCAACCCCAGAGGCACCAAAACACTTTTTTTTTTCATCACCTGGCCTGTGATTCTTCGATGCTTTGCATCTGTCTGGAGCTGCAGGGCTTGGATCGCTTCCATCTGGGCTCTCTCCTTTAAAATCAGAGTTAAAAAAACTTGATGACTTGAACAAGAGGTGAACTGTAAAGACTAATTCACACGTACCAACTTATCGCCCCGATTGGTAGTTCAATCGCATGAGCCAATTTACACGTTAGAATTTGTCGGCCGATTTCCCAGTTTTTCTGTTAATTGGTCTAGCGCGGATGAAAATCGTTGATTCAAAAAATCTGTAGGACTACCACAGATGTTTATAAATCGGGCTGACTTTCGTCCGCTTACTTATTTTCTTTGACGATCAAATTGGGCCAAATCTGCCCATAAATCGGTTCATGTAAATTAGCCTTAGCCCGTCTTGAAAATAAACACAACCACCAGACCTCGTAAACATGAACAACAAAAAAACATCGAAAAAAAAAGGATACTTTTTTGCGCAACATTTGCCATTCCAATGTCACATTCTTGATCTCAAACTAAAGAGACGCTGGCCAATTTTTTCAAGTTCTTCCCATATATTTTAGGAAATGGCTAAAAACTGAATATAGTCTGTTTTTCCTTGGAGTAATCTCTTAATTTTTTTCCATCTGCTGTTCTAAGAGCAATTTCATGTTTGAGCAGAGGTGCTTTCGACAGTATTAAGCAGTCTTGAACAAAAATTAGCAAAATCCATGTGACAATGCCTCTTTACATGAAGCATCAAGCAACAGTTCACCCTTTAGCCCTAACAGTGATCAGCATCAAATTTCTCCATGTAATACCAATGCGTATTCAACCGCTGAGGTCATGAGAATTAAGGATATGATCACCCAAGGTGAATTTTCTTGATATTTTAATAACCTCTCCCTAGTACTTTTATAAGACAAGTATCGGGACAAGATAGGACAATTGTTCTTTAATATAAGGAGTAAAAGCTAGGATTCAGGGATGGGAAATTTAGCTGTATAGATCCAAATCTATTTCTTGTGTCATGAGCAGTTAAAGATATACCCCTATTTAACTCTTCTTTCACAGCAAGATGACTGGAAAGTTCTTCGAAATCTAACTGTGTTAGCCTACTAATAACTGACCTCTTTGGAAATCTCAGAAATCAATGCATCTCGGTCATCATATTGTTCATTCAATATACCAAGCAAGCGCACATCAGCATCCAAAGACCTGACGAAAAGAACACACATTATGTCAAATGCTGTCAAGTCAAACATGTGCAAACGTGTACAACATTGGAAATAATGTGATGGAATATGTTAGGCCTGGTGAATAAATGAGAATGATGTATTAATCAGTAAATGACACAGAATATTACAAATATACAAGCAAACGATTACCAACTGCATCCAACATATACTTACTCGCTCATGGCCTGGCTGGCGGCTCTTTCTCTTGTCCGTTCATAATCTCTAATAAGTCGGTCTTGATTTGCTTGGGTTTCCAGAAGTCGAGCCATGGAAGCTGCCGGTACGAAAGTAAAAGATTTACTATCACAGATCCAGAGACCAATAATACTATTTAATGAAGCGTTTACCCTTACAGCTAAGATACTGGGTCCTTGTATTACATGCGCATGCAGTAAATGAGTTCAACAAACCTTGTTACAAGTCTTAAGGGCAGTGCCTACTAATACCAAAGTATTATAAAAAGAAGAGATCTTAGCTAGGGCTATTGAATCCAAAAAGAAGATTGCCCGGGGTAACCACGCATTTTTTTTTAGAGATAATTAAGCAAAAATTGTTCTAAACATCAGTAAAATACAAAGTTATGTATGGTGATTTTTTCCAAATTGAAGCTTTATTACAGGTGTATCTCTGAAAAATGCATGGTTACCACCAATTTTCTTTTTGGATATCAAACGCACTTGCTATGTTCTGCTTTCTCCGCATAGTTTTAAACCGTGCAAAAATATCCCTGTATTAATAGGCACCACCCATAGGAAACCTGAGTATCCCGAGATGTGTAAAAGTAAGCACAGTCCTTAAACGAGGACTATTGAACTTTTTTTGAACCTTTATTCAGTTTCTTTTTGTGTTCGCAAGTCAAACCAAGAGATATGTCCAGAAATGCACACTAATGAGATGCATGAACTTTCTACCATAGATTTCATGCATCTCGTTAGCATAAGAATTAAAATTCTTCCTAAAACACAAATAATTCTGTCAAATATGAAGTCATGAAAATGACAAAAAGATCTTATATAAAGTACCCAAATTCAGGGTTAGGTGCATTTCTGGACACAAGAGCAAACCAACGGCTCAGATTGTAAACTACATGTGTAAAAAGTTTTATTACACAAAATGACCCCAAGATCTCTTTGTAATGATCATTGCTACTAATAATAGTGCCTTATCACATACCTAACACTTCCTCCTTTCTAAGTTTTTCAGCCTCTTCTTGTGTAACCTTGATCAACTGTTCAGTTCTCATTCTGAAACAAAATCCGAGTGATTATTTCTTGCTTTGTAATAATCCACTTTCTTGTTATACATACATTACTTCCAGGTTTTCTAAAAGTCAGTTTATTTTGCCGCTGATGTGTGATGTCAGCAACATCGCACAACATACGCTGAGTGTGAGCATACACTTAGGAAAATGAAGGCAAACTTTTGCCTTTCATCGGCCGAGGATAATGAATAATTACGGAGCTGCCACTTTTGCATTTGCAGGGTCTAAAATTTGGGAAAAAATTCCCTCTAAATTAAAAAAAGCTCTCATATAATAGCTTCTACAAGAAGTACAAATTGTACCTTTTAAATACACAATAAATATTGGGTATTTAAAAGGTACTGCCCTCACTATTAATTATCATTTCTATTGTTTTTTTATGTAAAAATTGTAGTATGTTTCTATTATTGCACTTTTATTATTCTTTACTTTTTTTTTTTTTTGGTTGCTCTAGTTAGTTGCACGTTATACGCCAGTTAGTTACACGAGGCAGTGACCAACTCGAAAGCCTAAGCTCCTTTGGTCACTGCGCACATTTTACTTTTCACATTTATGTACATAAATGCTGTCGTTATGTCACTTTTCTTATATATTGTAATTTCCTTTTGTTGTAAACCATTGAAATAGTGCATAATAATAGAAACCTTAACCTTAAACCTGAAACACTAAGTCAATATTAATAATGGTTTAACCAGAAATGTCTATGGATAAAGTTACTTATTTAAATATTTTTGAAGCCAAGATGATACAAATGACAAAAACTGCTCTACAACCATGTTTAAACAGATTGGAAAATGTTTTGTGCAATTCAGTGAGTTGGTTGGCAATGTGCAATGGCTGACTTCCATTTACAGGTTACACTTATTATACACAAACCTTTCTTGTTCTAGTTCATCTAAAATCATTTCTGCCTTCTGAGCTCTGAAGAAGAAACACAAATAATGCCATTTTTAACTTAAATAAAATCACCTCAAGAAGCAAAACTGTGCTTCCGTGAGTACGACAAGTCACCAAAAAAGAAAAAAATCAGATTGTTACTCTGTATTACCTTTCATTAGTTTGTAGTATCATTGCCACAGTGTCGTTAGCTAGCTGTTCATCTGCAACATAATTACGTAATATATCAAACACGAGACACAGTGTTTCATCACATATCAAACACCGAGAAGAGAGTTGAAAATACGACGCATAGCAGGGTACTTTTGACGAACTTCGAGGTTTTTGATATTGTGATGAAACACTGTAACGAGTGTTTGATATAACTTCTCAAACAAACTGATTTTGAAGGGGAAATCAAGGATGCAAAAACGAGGAGTTTTTCATTAGATATCCAAACACGTCAAGGTGCATGATTTCCTTTGTCTTTGGCTTTTGAATTATTAACGAGTTTGAGAAAAATAATCAATATCCTTCTCACATTTTGACAAATTTGTCCATTGATTTCCGAGGGCAATTAAGGGTGCGCAATAAACCACTTCTTCAGAATTCCTGTTCTTCTCCGACATTCGAATTTAATTGTAACTAAAGTAATTTGCTTTATCAAAATTGTTACTGGAGTGATAATATTTTTAAGTCAACTAGGATTTTAAGGCAATTTTCACATAGAAATGGCACAAAACTTGCAAGGATCCAAAATTTGCTGGTAGAAACATTGCATGGATCTACATGCAACTTAGGCAGTCTGGATAACAGGTAAAGTATGAACAAAAGGCGCATCCATGTTTTGTTATGATGTAAAACAAAAGGGTTAACAAATCCCGCAATAAGCTCCACTGTATACCTGCTGCCATGGCCGATACCAGTTTTTGTCGCTCAAGATCTTGTTGTTGCTGTTGCAGGAGGGTAAGGTCATCCATTTCTGCTTCAGCCTGGAAAGTGCAAGATTCAAATTCAGCTTTGTTGTCCTTATAAAATCTGTCTATAGATATACATGTATTCAGTTCACATTCATAGAAACTAAGGTACTGTGTCTGTGGGGAGTAGACACGGATGTTTGGTTTATCAACAGGGTTGATAACTAAAGGTAGATTGGTCACGGTAAAGAGATTTGAAAGATTTGCTTTGACAAAGGGTTAACACTCGAAATGTCAGCGCTCAAATCTCTTTACGGTGGCCAATTTACCTTTAGTTATCAACTCTGTTGATAAACCAAACATTCATTACTAATAACAACAAAGCATCTGTTACCATTCGTATCTTGTCCATCAGGTCAATACGCTGTTTAGATGCTGCTGCTGCAAGGGCCTGCTGCTCTAGCTCTGTTTCATGCATCTGTCTCTCCAGTTCAATCATTTGCTGTCTTCTCTTCTCCTACATTTGCAGGAATTACATGTCATCTGGGGTTAGGTATTATATTGTATTTCTAAAGCGTAGTCTGTGTGCGTAACAAACGTTTTCATGGGTTTGCTGTATTTTCACTTAATCTGACTACAGTATGTGTAAATTTGGATAAGTTGCTCTTGTGACAACTTTCGTTCATTCAAAAATAAAAAAAAAATCCATGACAACACTTGCTACGTAGGCTAAAGTTTGATACATGTAAGGTTACACTAAACTGTGCAAGCCTAAAACTTGCATGGATCTGATCTATACCCATACAGTGTACATAAACAACTACTCCACATAGATCCTCCATGTTCACTTGTCTACCCTATACACTACTTGTACCATTGTTCAGGGCTAGGGGCATTATTCGGACCAGTCAACTATTGCTTTTAGAGCCAATAGTGTATCTCAAAGTTCTGAGAAGTAATGGATGACTGGAATTGTGGGGCAATTTTGGATCTGTACCAAAATATGCATTACTGTTCCAGATAGTCACACTAACATCCAGCAAGAGTACAGATTCAAAGCCTGCCATGGATATAAAACCAAACTTTTCAAGGACAAGTGGTCCAAAGAGCAGGCACTACAATAGCCAACCAAGACCTGTTAATATAAAGTTGTTGTTAGATAATTTTTAATTCCATTAGTTGACAGACCATTGATATTGATTGTGGTGTGAAAGACATGCATTTGTGACAAACATGTTGTTGTTAAACAAAATAAAATTTGTCACGTGGTAAAAAGAAAGTTATAATGTCAAAATAAAATAAAACGTATGTCAAACAAAAAGCAACATGCAAACCTTTTCTGCTTCATGCTGTGATAATGTGTTCTGAAATAAAAAATGTGTGAAATGTGAAACTAAATGAAAGATGGCCTTCATTCACAGGAATCATCACACTACACAAATGCCATTCAGTTGGCCAAAAATATATATCTCAAGTATCCAAGTATTTTTATGTTCTTCTAATACTTCTCATGTCAATCTCCATTTTTCTCCACATAAATACAGTGAAAAGTATGCATTCAACCTGATGGAGCTAAAACATACCAATACAATTATTACTTTTTATAAAATAGCCAGGGCCAAGCAAGCACTGTGATTGGTCAAACTGAGTTCTTTATAACTCCACAATGCACGAAGCATACGTATGGTGCGTGCATTATAATTGTACATATGCACGGAGCACACGTTAGATTTTTTGCCTGTGAAAAATCTGAGAAATTCAGAGACAGAACGCGCTGTCGCTCCAGCGATTCGCAAAGAACAGTCTCTTGTACTGATGCTTCCAGACTTTTAATTAACTTCAACTTGTCTCTCAACACCTTAAAACTTAAACTCAACTTAGAGTTAACTTCTTGAACTTGCTTACGACGTGACGAAAAACTAAAACAGTTTGACTTTTTACTTGATTGCGCGCGCTGATGCGTGCCCTGTCGTGATCGTGTCGTGATCGTCAAGAGCGCGCGCTATTAAATTACGTGTTATCTCGCGTAAGGAGAAACTTTAAAAAATTTGCACTTGTCTGAGGAGTTGCGATTGTTTATATTTTATAAAAGAAATAAAAAACTTGTTCCTCGTGCACTGTTGAGTGATATAAGCACTTGGGAATTTTTAAGAACACTCGAGAAGTGCAGAGAGGCACTCGCCTACGGCTCGTGCCTCTCTGCACTTCTCTCGTGTTCTTAAAAATTCCCGCGTGCTTATATAACTCAACAATGCACTCGGCACGTTTTTTATTTCTTTAATGTAATTAAGCAGGGTTGCTAAGGGGGATCTGGACCATTGAACATTTTGAGAAAACATTAATTTTTATTGAATGTTAGTCTTTCCACTCTTGAAAGCCAATATTATTTTTGAAATCATAAAACTTTGGCTCATGGCCAATAAATCATAATTATAACATGAAAACAGTAAAAAGATCATTCTTGCTGGGGGTTGAGTTCACAGAGATGGCGATGACCAATTTGTTTGCTTGTTTGTTTATTATTAATAAACACACTCTGTTCTTGCTTGTAAATAGAGCTTATTATAAATAATTTACATAATAATGCATAAGTTGATTTCTTATGTAAACTCTTTATTTAATTGATGTAAATTACCCATTAAATCCATAATGACCTAAGCACAGTTAACAGCCCTGTACTTACAGCAATAAGATCATCAACAGGAGTGGGACCCCACTTTTTACTTGAAGTGGTTCCATTTCCTACAGGATCTGAAAAGAACAGGTACAATGTACAAGGTATATGAAAGAAATGTGATGGTATATTTCCAGCCTGGTGAATGAATGAGAATGATGATTATTCTAGAAAGTGACGCAGGCATACTCGGAAAAAAGAAATCCAAGTGCTCCTATCAGGAGTCGAACCTAAGACCTTCCGATTACTAGTTCGGATGCTCTACCACTGAGCTACAGGAGACTCATGGGAGCTAAGGCCATTAAACTAGGTTCATGGGACAAACATCCTGCATACTGCTAGGATTTGAATGTTGAACGTGTGGTATATGAAAGAAATGTGATGGTATATTTCCAGCCTGGTGAATGAATGAGAATGATGATTATTCTAGAAAGTGACGCAGGCATACTCGGAAAAAAGAAATCCGAGTGCTCCTATCAGGAGTTGAACCTAAGACCTTCTGATTACTAGTTCGGATGCTCTACCACTGAGCTACAGGAGACTCATGGGAGCTAAGGCCATTAAACTAGGTTTATGGGACAAACATCCTGCATACTGCTAGGATTTGAATGTTGAACGTGTGGTATATGAAAGAAATGTGATGATATATTTCCAGCCTGGTGAATGAATGAGAATGATGATTATTCTGGAAAGTGACGCAGGCATACTCAGAAAAAAGAAATCCGAGTGCTCCGAGTGCTCCCCTTAGCTCCCACGAGTCTCCTGTATATTACACGTTCGACATTCCAATGCTAGCAGGATGCAGGATGTTTGTTCCATGAACCTAGTCTAATGGCTTTAGCTCCCACAAGTCTCTTGTAGCTCAGTGGTAGAGCATCCGAACTAGTAATCGGAAGGTCTTAGGTTGCTCCCCTTAGCTCCCACGAGTCTCCTGTATATTACACGTTCGACATTCAAATCCTCCATAAATAAATGTTCTATGACATTTTTCTTATATAAAATCCAGCCTGTATAACAAATTAAAGCTACTTTGCAACTAAATTAAATGTGAATATTAAGACAAAAATTTTGTCACTTAAAACAGTTTTCGCTGAGTTGAGCACTTCACAATGTCAAAGTCAAGTCAAAGCAATTTTAACATAGACATACCTAACACATTTAACAAGTGCTTGGATGGAGGGACATACTCGATTCCAGCCACTTTTAAAGAGAATAAATCAACATGACATAAGTTCAGTGATAAATCAATTCCATTCCTCAATATCTATAAGAATAATCATTGATGACATTTCCAAAGAAGTAAAACTGCTTATTACAAGACATAACGGTAACCATCAAATTCAGAATATAGGCCCCACTCCCGCAGATAAACTTCTACCACATACAAGCCCACAGCGCTACAAAAAATACTAAAATTCGTCCAATAATAAGCCCAAACACACATGTAAACTCATGGATTTTTAGAGTTAGCTGTTTCCAAAGCTGTTGCTTTAAAATGTGCTACAAACAGTTTTTGGCCACCCCAACCAATTTTGAAGGACAATTTAACTACATAAAATAACAAGAGTGCCTCCCCCTTCTTCCACCCACCTGGCCCCTCCCCCTCCAAAATAGGCCCCCCTGTATTTTGAATAAATTCAAATACAGGGCTTATATTAATAATAATAACAATAATAATAATAATAGTTTATTGGGATCCCTCTCGCAGCTTAAAAGGCTGAATTACAAGGATGGTCAGTTACAATAGTACAAGACACTACGGTATAAAGACATTCAGATAAATAATTTTATAAATATGATTAAAGCACAATAATTTTAGCATTGCAAACAACTCCTACAAGCATACAAAATTCATGTACCTTTACAAAGATATTTCACAATTGATGCTGTTCCCTCTGTTGATATGTCTTTGAAGAAAAATGAAATAAAAATCTTAATAAAAATTGGAGCTCACTAAATGTTAATTTTCATTTTCAATTCAAAATAAACGTGAAAACAATCTTCAGCTGAATACCTTTAGGGGGGAAACTGATACGGTCTGTATCAAGAATAATGGTCTGCAAAGCAAGAAATTTGCAAAAGTTAGACTGATTAAAAAACAAATTCATTTAAAGATTTCTTGCAGAAGATAAATTACTAAAAAATTTGTGTTGTTTTGAATTTATTATAGATCTTGTGTTGTGTTGAAAATAATTAATCTGCAATTCTAAGAAGGTCAAAGTAAAAAAATGAAAAATAATATAAAAATATTAATAAAACTGAAAAAAAAATTGCAGAATCATTTCATCAGTCTGGCCAAACATAGCAAGACAAACAATGCTATGGAAAAGTAGTGCTCAAATAAAATAACACAAATGTGATGTTGATGTATAGACTTTGTATATTTTGGTATTTTGGTGAGAAAAGAGCAGTGTTCAAAGGCTCAAAGAGAGACTTGTGGTCTGAATTGGCAGAGATATTGAGCAACATGGAAGGGACAAATACAGTGAAGGAACATCTGAGGGTAATCCAAGCTTGTCTGGAAGGGCTTTTTGGCAGTGCAAAGTCAATTCCAGGGTGTTAAAATTGGCTGTGACGTTTTTAAATACATGGACATCATCTGGAGGGTTTAACATCCACTGCTACAAATTGAAAGAGAGTTTAGTTACACAAAAATGATTGAAGGGCAACAGGGACCACCTAGGGTGTCTCAAGTTCAGAGAGGTGTCCATCGTATAGAGGGGTCCATTAAGAGCAAGTTAACGGTATTAAAGTTTGTTTGCTTCATTGTTCTTACCTCTAACGTTCTCACATGAGCCAGTGTGGGAGGAACCCCTACAAGGTTTGCATTTTCTGAGATGTTCAGTGTTCTCAAGCTTTTCAAATTTCCAATTTCAGGTGGTAGAGAACGAAGGTCATTTCCTGAGGGCATCAAGAACAATAAAATTATAACATTAACTGTGGGTCAAATAGTATCTGTGATCCAACTGCTTCATCTAATCCCCCAGGCTCCCCAAGCATGAAGCAATGTTTTCAAAAAGAGTACACATAATTGTACATAATAGTCACATATATTAACTACCCATTTGTATGCAGGCCTTTATGTCACATGGACACATTGCTGTTACTATGGGATTTCTTTCATGTAGTATCCATAGCTTCTAGACATGTACAGTGTATAAGCATGGTGATCACACCAAAATGGGAAATACAAAGCTCTTTTCAATCTAATAGTGAAAGTTTTAAAGGCAATCGTTTTGTACCAAGTCTTCAGTTGAAGTTAAACCATCCTATTATATTATGTATAGTCCATAAGCCTCCTCATGAGAGACCTTAATAATACATAACCCTCTGTCTTCCAATGATCACACTGTGCAGTCTCTTTTGAATTTCCCTCACTGTGTCTCCACTGCCTGGACCTGCCTGTGCCCTACTGGGCACTCCTGCTAACTAAAATCTCCACTTAAACTGTTTAATGTTAGATGTGTTCACCTGTGACTTGTAGCCCTCATTGGGATTGATGAATTTATAACATCAAAACAAAACACAATACCTTGAAGGTTTAAGCTTTGAAGTGAAGGTAAGTTTCCTATGGCTGAAGGAAGAGCTTTGAGCTTATTGTCTTGAAGATTCAAAACCTGAAAAAGGTTCAACATACTATCAATAAGAACTATCAAAACTGGGGGTAACCACATATTTTTCAGAGATTTTGGAGAAAATGCCGAATATTGTTATGTATTTTAATGCTTTTTAAAAAATGTGTAGTTACCTCCAATTTTTCTTTTGCATTCCAATAGCCCTTGCTAGGATCTGCTTTTCCCATATAATTATAGTCATAAATTCAAAGTAACCTCAAAATTGTCCAATGATTGTGACAATTTCATAGCCTCACCTGCAGTGATTTTAGTTCATCAATGTCAGATGGAAGTGATGTGATAAAATTGTCATGAAGATCTAAAACCTGCCAGGGCAATGCAAAAAGAAGACCAGCACTTGAGATAAGTCACTCATGTACATGTAATAAAACCTGTATGTGTTCACAGAAAAAGCTTTTTAGATTAAAGAGACCTAAAAGAATTAACTTCAAATTGCTACATTGACAGCGTATTATTATTATTAATGATCAAGCTACATAGACTGAAATAAAAGGCTCAGTAATGAGTGAACATCAACAGACAAATATACAAAACCAAAAAAGAGAAGTGTGACATAGAAAATACATCTTTTCAGATGTTTTGGTGTGTAGTATTGCTACTGACATATATTTTTATGAGTTACATATATGTTGAATTTGGCCAAGCCTGCAGCCATAAGTCAAAATAAACAGCAATACTTCACACTCTAAAAATATCAAATAAAAGATCTATTTATACTGTAAATCCAACTTAAAATTTTGTAATAAGGAACAAAACAAACTATAAAAAAGTGAAAAAGGATGAGCATGTCTCTATGTTAGGAAAACAGTTTCCTGCTATATGAATAACCAATAAATGAATGAATCCAGTTTTTTACTGTAAAAGTAACTAAATGTATGTGTATATATCACAGCATATTAATTTTCATACTCACTTTGTGCATTTATTTATTTGAACAGTGATAAGTGAAGTTGGATTACAAATTTATGCTATTCTTACCCTCAACCCCGACAGATCCTTTAAATCTCCTCCACCCTTAAGATTCGTCAAAGCATTATCAAACATCAAAAGAGCCTAAAGGAAAATAAATTATGAAAGCATAATTATTAAGGAAGTAATCCTAATGTACTCTCAATGGTATTGTATAGTTATCTTTTTATCTCTTTGATGGGGTAAGACTCAATCAACAGTTGTTATCTTTTTCTAGAACTGGCATAAATTGCACAAATTACTCTTAATACATAAGCGCCATTACTGATTCTAAACCTCATCTCAATACTCAGTTAAGTTAAGTGTGTACAAATAATTATTGATAAAATTGCTGTGGCTTGCCCTGACTGACCTGACCCAAATGCAAGTGAGCTGCACTGAACATTACATGTATGTAGATCCGATTGGCGATTTCCCATTACCACCGATGATTCTTCACCATTCTTAGTACAGTTTAATTTACAAGACCCCACTAGCTCTGCTGACAGATAAAGTACAACAGAGTCCCAACATCTGAATTTTGAACCTGATGCAAACTTGCTTTTTTTCTCAAACTAAAGGCTAGGTCCCAAGCATTAATGTGTCAGTGGACATTAAGTTGTTATTTTACCTCAGATATCTCAAACCTCCACTACATCTCAAGAGCCCATTCAAATTATTGAGCCATATTTGTATCCTTCCCCCCCACCCCACCCCCCCAAAAAAAGTATATCCAAACCTGGATTACTTCTTCTGCCCCACAAACAGTGACAACCTTTACAGCAATAACAAAGCACATGTGTACCAAATGCTCTGTTTGTATGCTGCCTTGACTACATAAATAAATTTATTAAATTGATTATATTTTAGTTATTATTTTATTTATTAATTTATTGTCACTCACACAAACAGCATATATCATTTAGGGATAAACATCACACTGTACAATATTACATGTAGGGCTCTCATTAACAGCCAACAGCTGGATATTGTGGCCAGTAATATTACAGTGACGATAAAGCCAAAGAAAGAGAGTGGTGTTTATCTCCACAATCCTGGATAAAGTGATACTGACAGTACCTCTTTTTGAAGCACTCTGCACAATGAGTAAACTCCTTTTGGAACCTTTAGAAGAAGATGAAGATGGATCAAAAGTAAATAGTCATCCATGTAGTCATGCAACAGAAGTGATGCTCAAGGTGCTAGGAGTAACTATTAACAAAAAACAGGGTGGAAATATTCGCAATACAATAGGACAACAATACCAACCTCTGTTGCTCCACATTTTGATAAATCAAAGGCTGGGTCTGGAGACTCTCTTGCCTACAAAAAACAAGTAAACATTTTTACCACATTCAAGCTTTAAGTACATTGTATAAACACAAAAAACATTTTTTAAGATAGCATTTACAACTGCACCTGCAAAGAACCACTCATGGGAACTCAATGTTAGCTTCTTAATAATAATACAACACAAGGATGATGATGATGATGATGATGACTATTGCTATTATTCTCATCCATACACAATGATTTAATTGGAACTACTACTACTACTACTACTACTACTACTACTACTACTGCAATAAAATATCATCATCATCATTATTATTATTATTATTATTATTGAAGTTAATAATTATGAAGTTTCATTCCAATAAATTTAATAGACAGACAGCAAACAGGGTTTAGGGTGCAGCCTTGTGGGATTACTACAAATAAAAATTATTTGCACATCGAAAGTGGTGCACAGATTTCACCGAGAAAGGCTATGCATATCTGTAAAACCAAGTGATTTGACAATAGGCCTTATCACGGTTTTCGACGCCATTTTGGCGAGTAGGCAAACAGGCTCGAAATAACAGTGTTTGTATGGAAATCCGATGTCAATTAATTTTCATAAAACATCGCTTCAGAAAAATTCATGAATTGGAAACTTTTGGGAATAGGGAAAGGATTTTAAGAAAAAAATTGGAGGGATGTAGCTGTGCCAGAAAGCTTCCAGTCGTGTTTTGAACTTTCCATACATTTGTCTGTTAGCGAACCAGCCGAGAACTGCTCTAAAAAAAGCTCGCGGGAAAGAAAAATACAGGGAAATGTATGGAAAGTTCAAAACACGACAGGACGCTTTCTGGCACAACTACATGCCTCCAATTTTTTTCTTAAAATCCTTTTCCTAGTGCCAAAAGTTTCCAATTCATGAATTTTTCAGAAGCGATGTTTTATGAAAATTATTTGACATCGGATTTCCATACAAACGCTGTTATTTCGAGCCTGTTTGCCTACTCGTCAAAATGGCGTCGAAAACCGTGATAATGCCTATTGAATAACTTTTAATTAACAAATATGGGCTTTATTTTTAAGGCAAATTTTTCACTTTAAACACTAAAAAACAATATTTAATATGCTATTAAAGCAGCTAAGTAATTAAAAGGTCCATGTCCAATTTATCTATTGCCAATTTATCGCTAATTTGTAACTTCAAAAAAGGCCAATCTAGGTCCTCACTTGGTCATGCTAAATGTATCTGTACCAGCTCCACTAATTTGTTACCACAAATAAATAATATTGCTCAGCTAAACCTTGAAAAATATGACTGAAAACAGTGTGAGGTTTCCCAAGAACACAGCCTGCTTTGTCAGCCAACAAAACACGGCAACTCATATTTTTTGGTACCAAATTAAATCTAATGTGCAGCAGCATCCATCAATCCAGGATCTCAAAGTCAAATGTTTACAAAATAATGATGAGATCAACATTATACAACTAAAATACTGCAATTTTCTGAAACATCTCACTTTTTCACCTATAACACATTGTTTGGTGTTATGTTGATTAGGAGATTGGAATTTTTTTCCTGTGGTTAAACCTGGCAGTCCTTATCTTTGCTATCCATTCTTACCATTATTTTAAAACAATTGGTGTGCGGCACTGACAGTGCATCTGCTGAAATCAAGCTTCCTATTTGTTAAAATAAATGCGAGCTCGACAAACCATAGTGGTCTGCACCACAGCTGACGGGATGTCAAATACAATAAAATTATAACACAACAAGGCCTGATCTTTTTTAATACTTAATTGCAGTGTAACACCCTGTCTGCAGAGCATGGCAAATGTACATGTATGCACAAGTTTCAGAAAAAGCGTCTTATTACTTCTTTTAGAAAATGTGTCTCCATGCACAAGATCTTGTCGAATTCTGGTATACTCTGCAGACTGGTGTAGTACACAGGCAAAAATGAATCTGAAGATTTTCTAGTCAAAAATTAGCTACATGTGCATTTTGTCAGTGCTGCAGGCTTTAGCAAGTTTAAAAACACTGCAGACATGTACAAATGGCTAGGAAAACTTGAACAGGTAACAGTCTGGCGACCCCCTGAGTTTCATGCATAATTTACATCAAGAAAGCTAAATCTAAAAAAAAAAATTAAAATAGAACAAGATCCTGCACTCATCATAAGTTTTACTGTTAACTGAATTTGAAGTTAGGATATGTTGAGTTAATTTCAGTCAAATTCCTAATGCAAGACAGTTAACAGTGAAATCACAACAAGTTAAGCATACTGTTGAGAAATACTGACAGAGGCACAAGAGCAATATACCGGTAGCTTAACTCAAGCGTAAAAATATCATAACATTCCAGCTGTTTCTGTATGCAACCACAAGTATAAATTAGCTATGCCTCAGCTTACAAACATTCAAATGACATCCAAATCTGAGCTCTAAAACTTCGATCATTACTACAAACGGAAGATGGATAACAATAACAAGTTTACACTTCTCAATTGTAAGTTATATGTAGCTAAGCAATACAAATCGCGGGAATTTAAGTTCATCGATCGTGATCATGCAGATTTTATTTTCATTCCGTACATGTCACATTAGACATACCATTTAACATTTATTTGCATACCTGTTTAGGAGCTTTTAAGGAATTTCCACAAAAGATAAATATCTAAAGAACTAACCCATGGAATGACAACTTCGAATAGCAACGTTTAACGTGTGCTAATTGGCGAAAACATATTAAAAGAAGAACTTAATTGTGGGTGCTAAAGCCTCGTAGCAAATCAAACAAATTTTTTGAGCATAAAATCCACCTAAATCCACTTACCACGACCATACACCGTTCTACACGTTTCTTTGCTTCATCTTTGCTAACTTTTCTTGCCTTAAAAAGCGGCATTTCATCCGTCAGAGATGAAAAATGAAAACATCAATTACACAAACAGCATTTCGCTGCGACAGCCATTTTGGATTACATTGCATTATGGGTAACCTCCAATTTCCTGTGCATCACAGCTGCTTCGGCGATCATCAGTTCTATTTTCCGCCATCAAGACAACGTAGCCGTCTCAGAGCAATAACAAAACTGTATGACCCTGTATTTTAATGACTAAACGTCACATTATTTTCGGCAGCACTAAACTCGTTCTTGGCGGAATAGTACGTGCTGCCAGCTGTTTTTCACAGTGAATGACTAAGGACTGACTCATTGATTTTTTTTTCAGAATTGTAAATTCTCTATTTCGACTTTATTATCGACTATTAAACTTTATTCATTAATATTGCCATTCAGGGTTGTCATAACTTCAATTTATTTTTGTTTGTTTGTTTGTTTTCTCCTTTTTTCTAACGCTATTTTTGATTTTTTTTTTAAATTCAAAAATGTTGTTTTCAATTTATATTAAACAGTTCAATCCGATCTTAAACCAGAAACTTTCGTCAGTTAAACGATTTTTAACGGTTTCATGTCAGTCACCTTAGCAAATACTGATATTACATCATTATGCGTTTCACAGAGCTGTTACGTTATTTCTAAAAATAGCTATGTGCTACGTCATGCAGCAAAAAGTAGTTTTGCATAGCCAATTAGTTTTCCGGCGCTTAGTGAAACAAGCCGGTCGCCACCAAAATAGCATCAAAAATCGTCTGTGCATGATAAAAATAGCCTTAGATTTTTCCTCCAGTTGTTTAGCATGATCATTGTTCATCAGGGCTTGTTTTAAATTAAATTTACATATCCTTGGCGTGGAGTTTCAAGCAGTCAGTACAACGGATTGATGTTGACACAAGGGCACTGTTTTGTGCCAAGTTTTATACTGGGCTTAGACGATTCGTTTGGCCGCCTTAAATTTTTTCCCTATGATCTTGCTCTGCTTTTCTCATTTAGATTTATTTATTCATAATTCCGAAAGCACTTACTGTTGTCTGTTCTCGTCATGCATTTTATCGAAAATTTTTGTAAGGGAAGTTACCCGGGGGAAGTTCAAAGTGCAAATTTAGAAACATGACCACCGGGGGCGTCATGGAACTGAAAGTGCTGAAAGGTCGGTACCGATACGCGGTTTTCAAAATCGATCTGATACGACTACGGTTTTTAACGATATTTCGCATGATTATTTAACACTACCCAAACACTAGTCATGATGCACTCAATATTTGTCGTTCGTAGACAACAGATATCCTGCGATGTACGTAACTTCGTGTGTCGGGGCGAAAAATGTTAAAGCGCTTTAACTAAGTAAACAACCTCAGAATATCGTCTCTTGGTTTTTCTACGATAAAACTGTGCTTTGCCGGTTATCAATGTGTTGAATAATAAAACAATTATCCTGCCCAGTCTTGCGGAATATCCCCTGAATTTAAGCCGACGAGGCCGGACGGTGAAATTCTGCGCGATTTCGCAGGTTAATCAGTGTTTAAAAAAAATTATTCGCCGTCTTTCGTGACATCCTTGGACTGGCTCACACACAAACATGAGAAAGTATTGATTTTGTAGAAGAACTCGAAGTTGCGCAAATTGTGTTTCATCCAAATATTTATATTTGAGCCATTTCTTGTTCCAAGAAGCTCCAAGAGGTCAAGTAAGCCGTATCGAAAGGTATCGCTTCAGTATCGATGATATTGAATATTTGGTATCGGATATCGGCCCATGCATCTTTAATCATATTTTAAAACTCACTTTCGTTTTTAACTCAAGAAGGCGAACAAAGTTTCAGGCCACACAGGAAAAACTCAACATTTAAGTCAGGCCCCGTTCTGGTTAAAGTTTATTGTGTTCTCAACCTCAGACATTTTCAGAAGTCTTCGATAAATCACAACAGTTTTGCAAGGTAGGTAAATAGAAATCCATCGAATACTGCTATGGTCACCGGCTAGTAGTCACTCGAAAACTATAATGCAAAATTTCGTCTCAGTGAGCCAGCGCCTCGTGTAAAATGTGCTTCATTCTTCGTCGGGTCAGTCCGTTGCAAACTAAAGCTGACTAAAGCAAAAATGTCTTTATTGTTTTCTTTCTTTGGTGCTCTTAGCTTGCTGAACTTTACAACTGTTAGTTCTTATTGGATACGAAGCCTCTAAACTTGTCTTTAGCATGTTGAGTTTCATTCATGACTGATTTAGTTTCATTATTGTTCATTGTGGCAAGTAAATAATCTCTTTACTAGACTTTAGCCAGTTTAACCAGTTTGATAATGTTGTAGAGGGCAAGGCGTTCTGATATGATCCAAGGCTTTTGTAACTGATCTTTTCGTGATGAAAATCAGGGCAGTGAAGTCCGAAAATCCATGCAGCAAACACGGAACTGCTGGGTGTAGAAGACCAAAATCGCTTATTCGTGAGTGACTTCCGGTATGTTAATTGATCGTTCATTTCGCTTTCCATGCCAGTGAAAGGGAATTGGAAAGATTTTGGTTTTCTTTGGTTGTAAGTCAAATGGGGAATACGCGATAAATTGCCTGATGCTCATATACCTGTCGAGTAACAGGATAAAAATTAAGTTCTTTTCCAATGATAATTATACATGGTTCCCTATGTAAATCTCAGTTGACGTTCCTTGTCCTTGTTTACTTTATGGATTGCAGGTATTCATCTAATTTTTTATAAGCTTGATAGGCCCACGCAGTATCACGCAAATTTGCTGTCATTTCAAAAGCCAAAAATGTTTGTCTGTCAACAGAGACAATGAAATAATTGTCAAGTTTGTTATAGAATTATCACCCCAGTGCAATAAAACTGTCGATTGATGCCTCTGGCCAGAGACAGAGTAGGCTGGTATGGATTGAACTTGAAAAATGTTAGGCTAATGTTTTTCAAGTTCGCACATTTTGCTTCCAAAATCCACTAGAACATATCACGAGTTGTTCCTTTCTAGAATTGAGTTGATTTCTTTCCTCTCGTCATTCTAGAATTATTTGGCAGCTGATTAAAGGTCTTATTTCATCATTTTTAACTAGAGATATAAAAAAACCCCATCATACTTCCCCTTTAAGTGTCATAACAATAATAGCTCTTAGAGGACGCTAAAATAACGGTGATGTACATTAGAGCTAAGTACTGAGTACTGACATATAATATAATAAGAAGCGGCTTGGAACTTTGCTGACCTCAGCATAGTGTATTTTAGCTCGATTTTTGTTGTTTGACTCAAATTTGCCTGATTTTTTGTTTGTATCACTCAACAATTCAGGAACCATTATTCCCCCTAGATTTTTTCGCTTTTTTGCGCTTTATTTGAAAGAAAAACCCATCATTACGGCCGTAAGCTTCGCACGGTTATCACAAAACGAAGCACAAAACAGCGGATAAAACATCAAGGCAACGTCTCCAGCTGGGGGAATCGGAAGGTCACATCGGGCCGAAAAATCCAGAAAATCTCGGAGCCAAAACAGCCAAAAAAGCGCTAAAATGCACTATAGACCGCGAGTTTTGCCCCGAGCTCTTCATATATGCCTGGTATATAAGATAATGTAAATTGAAGCTATTTGCAGTATTTACATACTCGTAGTAAATCAGTCGGTTATCGCACGAGGCCGTTAGCACATAGGGTGTCTGCGAGCTTCTCAAAAAGTAGATAAAGTGGGTTGACTCTTAACGTCTTTAGGTATTATGGTCTACATTTTGGGTCTCGTGCACCTAGATATATGCATGTATGCAGTCTTGCAACAGACAGACGTTCAGATAGATGGACCGAAACACAACGCGAGTGAGAGGGTAGAGACAGATGGACAGACAGACAGACAGACAAAAGAAAGGATTTAGTTCAGCAAGGGAAGGAAAATGCTATAACAACCCGCGCCTGACAAAATTTCGACAAGAACTCCCAGAAGGACTACGGAAAGCAAAAGGCCACGCGAAATAGTTTTCTGATTTTGTTCCAAATTTAATCGTTGCATTAACTCTAAGCCTAGCTTTTATTATGGCAAGAACAGGCATGGTGTTTAATGTACTCTTCTCTAGCATTTCACAAATTTTTTCTAATGTTATTTCAGCATGTCGGTAAGGCGTTGTCTCTTGGATGTGCCTGTAGAAGAAACGAAAGAAGGGGAAGACGATACGACCTACGTCTTTAAAGGAGACGAACATGCGAAGTGTTTGCTGGAGAATCTTGGCGAGATGCAGGCAAACGAAGGATTGCTCACTGATGTGGTCGTGTGTACTGGTTCAAAGGACTACGGCGTGAAGTTTCATTCCATTCTGCTTGCAGCTTGCAGCCCCGTCGTGAAAAAACATCTTGTTGAGAAATCCTCCATTTCTTCAAAGGAAAGGATCACGCTTCAAGAAATGACCAAGGAAATGCTTGATTTCATCAGAGGGTTAATCTACGAATCTAAGGTCACATTGGACAAGGACATTCTCAATTTGGATGATCTCCACAACTTTGCAGTCAAGTATGACATCGACTTTTTACAAGAAACGTGTGAGAAGTGCAAGGATACACACTTGGGGAGCCCCGAAATGGAGGTAGAGTTTCATGGTCATGAAGATATGCTTTTCGAGTTATTTCATATGTTTCTAGTAAAGGAACTCACCACAACGCTTTTGGAAGACAACGAAGGGAAAAACCAGTTTCACGCGCACGGGCCTCTGATTGCAGCAGCCTCGCCTTTGCTTAGAGAAGGTCTGTTAAAAGGTGCATCTGCTGGTGGTACCAAGAAAGTTCGCCTGCAAATCTCGTCTGCTGCCCTTGGAGATCTTATTGAATACATCTACTCTGCAAAAGTTACCTTGCGAAGCCAAAACGTCTTTAGTCTACTCGAAGCAGCGTGCACCTACCAATTGCCTGCACTTGCAAAAGTCTGTAGTGACTGGCTGAGTGCAAGACTCGATACCTATGATGTTGTCGGCATTTTATGCTTGGTGCGAGATTTGGATTCTGGGTACACTAGAGGACTAGAAGAAGCTGCGAAGAGCTACATTGTCCTCAATTTTAGCGAGGTATCTGCGGAAGAAGGATTTAACTCATTATGGTATGACGACCTGAAGGAAGTTATTGAAGATGACAAACTCGACGTTGAGACTGAAGAAGACGTGTTTGGTGTTGTCATGGGATGGATCGAGTTTGACGAGAATTCTCGTTTACCCTTCATCTGTGATATACTACCTTCTATTCGCTTGGAGAAGACAAGCTTTGAGTTCTTAGATGCAGTAGAGGATGATCCCAGAATTGGAAATTGTCCTCGATGTCGTCAAGAACTTAGTTGGGCTCGAGAGAAGTTGGATTTAGCTGAGGAGGGACCCAGCTCTTCTTCAACGGTTACTGAAGAAGACCATTACGAGCAAGTTAGCAGAGCAGCCTGCGATGATACTTCTTCTTTTCAGTTATCAGACGCCACTTTTCTAAAGGAAGATGATGGCTACCCTTCAGTGTCAGCACCGCTTTACGGAAGACCAAAGCTTCAAGATTGTCTCCGCGATGACAGCGATCATCAGTCAAGTGAAACATCCCTGCGCAAAGATGGTCGACCCGACATGCGTTTCAAGGAAAATCGTGAGCTGTTCTTGGAAGAAGGAAGAAACAAAGACGGCAGACCCGACAAAAGGTTGAGGGAGAACAAAGGGAGACCAACAGACCCGCTGATAAGAAATAGCACCAGTGACATGCCATATAGAGATGATGAGGAGGACTTAGATGACACCTCGTCTCGTCACTTCTCAGAGGGCTTATTTCTGGATGATTACGACAACTTCTCTTCAGTATCAGGGCCGGATTACAGAAGTTGCTTGCCTCATGACTCGCTTGGTGACAACTACCAGCCAAGAGACACTGGACTGCACAGAGACGTCCAACCGGATATGCGTTTCGAAGAAAATCGCGAGTTGTACTGGGAAGAAGGGACAAACAGAAACGGAGCCCGCGACGAAAGACTGAAGGAAAACAGAGCTCTCGTTCCAGGCCCGTTGAAGAAAAATGGCACGCCGGACATGCGATATAAAGTCAACAGGGAAGCGTTTAGCCAAAAAGGACGAACAGCGGAATTTCCTTTTACCCCCACTGACGGGCAAAGATTAGGTCCAATGAAAAAGAATGGAACTCCGGACATGCGTTTTAAAGTTAACAAAGAAGCCTTCAGGAGTGCCTATCCAAGGCGTTCGTTTAGCACGTCCGTACGCAAGACGCCTTCTGTTACACCAAGTTTCCCTTGTGAATCGCCTTATTCGTCTGGCTGCTATGCTGGGCCCCTAAAGAAAGATGGCACTCCAGACATGCGCTATGTAGTCAACAAACAGCTGTATGGCGCATCCCAGTCCCTGACTAGCAGCGTACCGCGTGGACCCTTAAAGAAGAATGGTGCACCAGACATGCGCTATGCGGTCAACAAACAGCTGTATGGCGCATGTTCCGTGTCTAACAGCGTCCCGCGTGGACCCTTGAAGAAGAATGGTGCACCGGACATGCGCTATGCGGTCAACAAAGAGCTGTATGGTGCATGTGCCGTATCAAACAGCGTCCCGCGAGGACCCTTAAAGAAGAATGGTACACCAGACATGCGCTATGCTGCAAATAAGCAAGCTTACGGTCTCGCCCCTCCATCGCCGGTGGCTCGCGGTCCACTGAAGAAAAATGGTACCCCGGACATGAGGTTCAAGGCCAACAAAAGGTAGAAACAAAAGGAATACTCTGACATACTGCAAAGCCAATGCAAACTGTTTCCCAATAACAAGACAAAATCAAGAAGAAATTATAATGTCGCTAACGGATGCTTTCCAGCTGTGCTTGGCACCGGTTGCTTGTTTTTTGTTTCGGTCGAGTTCTTACTGGTTCCAGTTCAGACATATCCTCTTTAATTGTTCAGTGAGTTACTCAACCTCGTTTCCAGGGTCTCTCTCGACCCTAGGAACGAGGTTGTGAGTTACCTGCATTTCCTATACTCTAAGGGATAATTTTAACAGATGATTTGTTTCTCGTGTAGCTTGGCATTTGCGCACTTGAATGTTAGCTGATACAACTTAGGCACCCCATCTAAGGATCACACCGGCCCATTTAGCCCATATATGGGAGTACCCCCCCCCCGGGGCTTTTCTCCTCAATAGACAAGCATACCATCCTCTGTTTTTGCAGTGGACTACGCATTCGAATGGCCGTGTCAATTGTCAAATTACCTTTCTCTTAAAGACGATTGCTAATGATAAAATGAAATAAGTACATTAAAATATTAACATGTCTTCCTTTGTAATTCTGTGATTTGAGGTTATAACCAAGGGCGCTATTCTGGAATGAAAATGGACAGAATGTAAAATGCGCGCGTTTTTCTATTCCGCATTCCTATACCGGAATGGACAGAAAGCCATTCCATCCATTCTGTTCCCAGGGGCAGAATGAACAGAATGTTGCGAATGAAAATCCAAGATGGCGGACGGCGAGATTCAAATACGTCTCTACTGGAGAAAAAAATCAGGTTACACTTTTGTACAAATTGAAACATTGTTTCTAATTTCATTGTACCAAAAGTACGAGGAAAATTGCACCGATAACGGCTTTAATGGCAGCATCTTCGTCGGCCGCCATATTTGTTACGCAATGTTTACTCGGCCAGGATCGACGGGGGTTTTTTATGCAGACAATCCGAATTTTTCCTAGCATTCCGTACCAACCATTCATATTCCAGAATTGTGGATAAAAAAAACGCGCCCCAAGGGTGCGTTCGATTGACCCTATTCCGGAACAGGAATACATAGAGATTGACGACAAGAAATCCATCATAAGAGGTTTTTGGAATTACTGGAGTACAAATCACTCTTAAATTATCATGTGTCAGCGAACGTTTGCAGAAATGTAGCAGGGACTTTTGGGGCTTTTTAGCTCTGTGGCTAATCGAGAGGTACCCTGCTACCTACCGGGATCTTTTACATCAAGTGGACCAGATCTTCTTCACAGGATCATAGCGTTTATTGTAGATCTTGACTTATTCTCTTACAGGCAGAACTCAAAAGCTTTTACTAAAGAACATTTGTCATATAAGACCCGTAGCCAATAGTATTTCGACAACTCAATTTCACTTGCTTAAGCCTAACAAATGGAGTAAATTCTAAAGAAATTACTTTTCGCGCCTTTACAAACTGAAGCTCATTTCTTATTCGAACGAACAGCAGGTGTTCAACACCTATGTTTTTTACTTGACGGCCACAAAGGCTCCGATATTTCCTAAACTGAGTGAAATCTATTTTACTGAAAAATGTCTCGTAACAGAAATTTATTCCCAGATCCATTTAAAAAGAGTAATCTAACAGCTATTTTGCTTATTCTTATTCTGGAATTTCAATCGAATGCAACCTTAAGTTGAATTAGGTTTGATTCGCAGTGAAGTTGTTCTCTTTCCCTACTCTGCCTCTTTCTGTTATTCAGCGAGCGATTTTGGAACCAAGAAGAGAAAAGCAAAAGCAAACACCAAAATCCAAACCAGAACACGACAGCAACGAACGCAAGACCGGGACCTACAATTTTAGCCACATCAAACAAAAGAGAGATTGCACAGTTTGTGTGAGCTCGCTGTCGTTAATCAAGCGAAAAAAGAAATAGCACTAGTAAAATCGAGCTTTCCAAGCTGATAAT